>NC_091823.1:29724187-29899187 GCF_038994185.2 Dermacentor albipictus | reverse complement strand
TCGAATCGCTCGCTGCTGCTGCCGTGCTTCCTCGCTCCAGCGTTTTGACAGCGGGTGTGCACGGTCATCGAGAGAGAGATGAGTTCATGTTTGCTTGTGCGCGCGTGACATCATGATTGTTAATTTAGTTAGTAAGCGAACGTGTACAAGTTTATAAGCCGATAAGACTACTATCCTCCCACCATATAGCTGTCTACTGTTTTGCTATCGCAATCGATGCTTCGCCTATCAGGTGAAACGGCAACCTTTCATTATATTAATAATTATTATTACTATTATTATGTCATGGTACACTGAAAACAAGCTAGTCATAAATGCATCGAAAACAAAGGTTGTAAGCTTTACGTGGAAGACTAACAGGACTTTATTTCCCTACAGCGTTAGAGATATTCTCCTCCCAAGAGCTCAGGGAACGAAGGACCTTGAAGTGTACTTTGATAGCTCTGAGTTTCTCGCCCCACGCTCAACAGGCGAGGCAGCCTGCACTTCGAACGCTCGGCACAGTACGTCGGGTGGCAAGAGACTTCAAACAACCTGAGCCATTTGTAACTTTATATAAGAGCGTATGCCTTCCAATTCTGGAATATGCCTCCGTGGTTTGGGGCGGCACTTGTAGGTCAAATTGTGAACTTCTCGAAAATGTGCAAAAAAAGTTCACATCTATATTTAAACATCGATTTTATCAGAAGCCTTCCATCTCCATAGAGCTAACACAGACACACACGTTACCTATCCTCACCTGTAGACGCAACAAATCGGATGTTGTTTTTCTCCACAAACGAATACACGGAACGATCTGCTGCTCGAACTTGCTTTCTGATGTGCGCTTTTACATTCCGAAGAAAGACGCAAGGAGAGAGCGTGCCTATCAGCCTTCAGATTTTTGTGACCCTCTGTCTAGAGCGCAGACGACATATAATGCCCGTTCAGAGTGCCTGGATATCTTCATGCCTAACTTTAATACTTTTCTGAAAGGAGTTGCAGCGGAATTTCAATTACTGAACAAAAACTCTCATATCTGTTGCGAGTTCCATCATTCCGTCCTGACACCCGATTCACGATCTCGAATCTTTGCTACTAAACAATGAGAGTCTCGGCGTCCTCCACATTGCGAAGCCGCCTTGCGATACGCAATGCCGAAAGTATACGCCAACCTGTTCATCACGACGAACCCCTCACTGAGAGAACTAACAAATACGGCGCAGTTAGCACGGCTGCACGTGACGTAACCGCATTATTGCTGCTTATCGCATGCGCAAACGAGTCGTGTTTACGCTAGCTCGAATATATGTCCACCGTAACTGCCCAATAAAATATCGCCGCAACGAATGAGTGGCCTTCTGCAGTCGCGACTCTCCCAAACGTCGCACAAGCATCGGACGCACCTCCAAGTCATTCCAACTCTCTCGCGAAGTACGTCTCCCGTCACGTGAAAACAGAAAGAAGCCCCGCAGTCCAGCAAACCCTATGGTGACATACATTTTCGAGCATCGGCGGGAACTTGCGCTATATAGGCGGAATAAAGAAGCATCTCGGTAAACCGGCGTTAATTAGTCTGCCCCCTTAATTAGCTAGGCAATTACTGCGCATCGCGGCTCCAGCCGGCCTCCAGATTTTGCTTTCCCGTGCCGAAACCTTTCGTGTGCTTCCGCCTTCCCGCCTCTGTCACAGAGCAACGAGCTGCAGCCCTGCTCGCGTGCGCGCGGCGTACGGAACAAGCGCGGGCGCGCGAGTGCAGGGCTGTACGCCGTCGGCGCTGGGACGACCGAGAGTTACTCGGACGCTTGATTGCACGCGTGCGTGCCGTGTGCTTCGCTTTCGCTCGCCCATGCGCTGCAGGGGCGCGTCAGTGCGAAAAGTTGCGCGAAGCTATCTGGCTTGGCTAATTGCCCCTCGTGTAGGAGGGATACCAGGCGTATCGCAACAAGTTATTTCGCCGTGATCCTCCTAGCAGAAGCTCGTCCGTAGTCCCGAAGCGCCCGAATCGTCGTTTAGCCCTTTTTTTCCCCTTTTCTTGCCTGTACGATTGACATTTGCTTGCTTTGACGAATGGAGATGTAGGGGATTTCGACATCGGGCGCCGTGCCGAGCGACTCTCTATAAGCTGTACAAAAGATAGAGATAGAAAAGTAAAGAAAGAGCAGTGAGATGCAGCAGACGCACCTCCGATTTGCTACCCCACGCAGAAATAAATAGGGGCAGGGGATCAAAAGTTGGAGTTGAAATTGAAATTGAACCTATACAGTCGCTCGCCGAGGCCTGTCGACTTCAGGAACTGCAGCAATCAACGCATCGCTTTCTGGGTTTGTAAGGAATGTAGCCTTACAAACTTTTGTAACTTATGTCAACGTGGATCTACTTCGCTCCTGAAGTCAAAGAAATAGTACTTTAACATCATGTTCAAGAGACACCAACTAAAATAATATGTTGAGCTATATTAATGCATCACACTGGTACACTGGCGAAAGAGCCACTTTTACCATGAGAGGGGGCTTGGTTAAGTCGGCAAACACACAAGAACGAAAGATGCGAGTGTCGACACTGCCTCGAAGTTTACCGCACCCGCGTTCCGGGAGAATGACGTCCCGCTGGGAACAAGTTAACTTTTCATCGGTAAAGATTAACTGTGTTGTAACACTAAAATAACCAACCGTTGAACTTAGCAAGTTTCAACATTATTTGTTGCCGCCACGTTATCCCAAATTCGAAAAAAAAGAATATACCTTGACGTTAGAACATCGACGTGCCGGCGCTGGAGTTCCGGTGTCAAATAAAAAAAGTAATGTACTTGGGACTCTCATTTTCTCTTCTCATAATCAAGTTGTTACAGCGAAATTACTTTTTTTAAATAAATTTCTAAAAAAATACTTTATCGGTCTAAACTAATTTACTACCTCTCTGTAACCTCTCTTTTAACTGTATAGTAAAATAAGATGAACAAATAAGATTAAATGTAAGCAGCCAAGGACTCAAACATGTTCACGTACAGGTCTCAGTTAATAATACGCGCTACTTATAGCAAAACAGGTATACAGTTTTTGACAAATGTCTCCGAAGTCGCTCTGCGAGTGAACAGATCGTCGACTGGCAGCATTGCAGGTTTCCTAGTTGTATCACGATTATATATTTGCGAAGCTTAAAACTGTGAAGAACACTGTTCCACTTAGCCCCCCGCATCTATGGCGCTTTAAAAAGTTGTGCGTGGAGCCCCTAATACGCAGCGCACCATGACGCATGTGGACTTTTACACTTGCGTTACATTTACACCTGCGTTACAACTTTTCGCGCAGTCACGTGATGCTTGGGCTGCTTTTGGACACGCACGTTGTGCGACAGGGCAAAGATGCAGCGCTTACTTGGCGAGTGTTCAGTCGAATTAAACGCTGCGATGAAGAAGGCTAGTTTTCATCCTGCGCGTACCTGTGCATTATTCTGTTTTGCGCAGGCTAAGTTTTTAGTTGGTCCACTAAAGCGCCACCGCCTTATTTTTGTTTTTTTCTTTCCGGTGCTTGTTACGATTGAGCGAGCTTCCGAAACGGTCAAAGTTAAACTCGTGCTTACAAAGCCCTTGCACAAAGGAGAGAGATTGCAGATTGGAAGCCCCGCACGAACGCGATGCTAGAGCTTCCCTCCCTCTTTCACTCCCACTTCCTTATTTCCTTCTCTCCACCCCTCCTCCTCCTTTACAGCCACCCTCCTCAATCTTTCGCTTTCTTCTTAGAACGAAATAAAATGGGATACAGGTGAGGTTCCGATTACGTGAGCTCCTTTGTTTTCTTCCCACATGGACCGTGCCTATCACGGGGGATCGCGAACTTAAAGGGTGGCAAGGGTGACACCCTTGCCCCCTTGGCACCCTGTCACGTGCATACATTCACTGAAAGAGGGGCAGAAATAAAGATGTGTAATATATTTTGCAGCTGTATGCAATGTGCCGCGGGCCAAATCTTTAGCTGGCTGGCGCGAATGCCGACATTTTCCAAGCCAGCACCTTAGGACAGCATCCCTCTCCTTTGTGCAAGGGCTTTGTAAGCACGAGTTTAACCTTGACGGTTTCGGAAGCTCGCTCAATCGTAACGAGCACCGGAAAGCAAAGAAAAAGGCGGCGCTCTAGTGGACCAACTAAAAACTTAGCCGACGCAATACAGAATAAAGCACAGCTGCTTAATAGGTCAACGAATCCTTTGTCTTTGTCGACTACTCGAGCAATCGACATTTATGACCGAAAGGTTATCGCCATTACATTGCACTCCACAATGCATTCGTTTCTGACTTTTTGACACGATTCAATTGCCTCAGTCGTCATTCAGATATATCCCCTAAGCTATGCACCGTTACAGCCTCGCTCAGGTACACTCGCACTGCTGTAGAAATCGGAAGGCAGTCCTCGACCTCGCTCATAAAGAACTTATGAAATACATTAAATGGACTTACAATTTTTTGTCATGCTCGTTTACTGCACACACACACAAAGAATTATAATAGAGAAGTTTGCCCGTATATGTTTGGTCACTTCACCACTGATTGCATCAGCATAGCTGCACGAAATTCACCGCAAATAGAAACAACTGAATTTCGGGGTCAGTTAAACGGCACTGATAAGATAAAACAACGACGCAGTTCTTATCAGGCCTCGCTAGCCGTGAAAGCTTTACACTATATTTTGCGTACTTAACGCATGACTGCGCGGCATCGTAACGCCAAGACTTGGTGCTACAGGACAAGTTTCTCACCGTGAGTTGCGCCTCCCGTCAAAGTTCAGGACGTCTCTATAGCAAACGTACTATTGGCGGTATGTACTGCTCCTGGCCTTGAAGCGCTCCATCTAGCCCCACTTTTTTTTCTTCTTCATTTTTTTTTTCACGCGATTGTCTTTAAATCGATTCCTCTCTTGACACCCTGTCACGCGCATACATTCGCTCAAAGAGGGGCAGAAATAAAGCTGTGTAATATATATTTGGCAGCATCGGCGCCGTGCGTTCGAGCAGGAAGCATAATAGAGAGCAAACGGCCGAACCTCGGCGGGATTCTTTTGATGCTTTTCTTTTTGTGCCCGGCACACGGCCAACTTCCTGTTCCGCGTCGCGCGCCGGAAACGTGCTGTCACGCCGCACACTGCGAGATATCGGAAGAGCCTCGCGGCGTACGTCGGGGATGCCAGCCCGCGGGAAACCAATCTCGAATACATCTGGCCCCCCGAGCTCCACGGAGCAGAACGCGCTACGCTTAGCGGTACGCCGTCAACCACCCCCTGCCTCCCTCGACCGCGTTATCTCACCCTTGCCACCCTTCACCTTAGCGATCCCCCGTGATAGGCACGGTCCGTGTGGGAAGAAAAACAAAGGAGCTCACGTAATCGGAACCTCACCTATCCCATTTTATTTCGTTCTAAAAAGAAAACGAGAGATTCAGGAGGGTGGCTGTAAAGGAGGAGGAGGAGGGGTGGAGAGACGGAAATATGGAAGTGGGAGTGAAAGAGGGAGGCAAGCTCTAGCATCGCGTACGTGCGGGGCTTCCAATCTGCAATCGTTCACAGCTGGCAATCAATTTCAATGTTTCAGCAATGGTTGCATGCGTTGCTTTGTGAGCCTATCTGTGAGGCACGAGGCCCGGGTCGTGGAATTTTTGCCTCTGAAATAGGTCTACAATCAAGCTGCTATCACGAAGCCTGAAAAGTGTCCCTCACGACGTCGTAACACGGCCAAAAAAAATATAATTCAACTAACACGTAATGTGGCATACGGTTCTATGTGGAAAAACCGTATATGTCAAGTTGTAACACGCGACAAGAAAAAAATTTAGCAGCCACATAACAGAACCTCCTCTCTCTTCCCGCTCTCTTCCTCACCTCGACCCCTCTCATACCTCAGCTCCTTTATTTCTCTTTCTATTGTACCCGTCGCCTACTCGGCGACATGAATTGCAGGAGCATGGTCGGCATGAAGACAAAATTATACGTAAGATCGGAGCCTGACCAATATAATTTTATTCAAATCCATAAAAGGGCGGAATAAAAAAAAACGGTATATCAACGGTTCCGCTTGAAACAGCCGAACAAGCTAAGCAGTGGGCAGCCTTTGTAAAGTAATAAAAAATTGCAAACAATATAAGCGCTGCCTCTCTGGTCTTCGTGTCACCGATGGGTTTTTTAGAATGACACATGCCACGCTTTTATGGGTCAACCAAACGTGCCTGATGACGGTCCGTCAAATTTTGATAACAGCAGGACGGTGATACAGAAAAAAAATATATAAAATTTAGGTGGCCAGGAATGTCTAACATCCCTATAATCAAGTATTCGTGTTTGTGCTTTTATTTTAGCTGGTCGCATTCAAAAAGAAAAAAGAAAAAAAAAGCACGCGTCAAATGCCCGAACGTCAGAGACAATTTTGTGAGCAGCGAACAAAATAGGCAAAAAGAGTAAGAAAAGAAAGAGTGGCATAATTGAAAAGAAGTTGTCAGGAAAAAAAATAGGTAATGTGTCTGAGATCATACTCTCTTTTTTTCACATATTCCCGTCTGCCTTTGTTCTTTAACAGACATACCACAGATCGATAACTGATAACTTAGGCAGTGAGGATACGCCTGTCTGAAAAGGTTTCTGAGCTCACTGTGCTGGCCTAGTGGCTATGGTGTTACGCTGCCACGCACGAGGTCACGAGATCGAATCCCGGCAGTGGTAGCTGCATATCAATGGGTGCGAAATGTAAGAACGCCCGTGCATAGCGTGCACGTTAAAGAATCCAAGGTGGTCCAAAATAATCCGGAGTCCTCCAGGGGGCTACGGCGCGCCCCTTATTCACAACGTGGTTCTGGCATGTAAAACCTTACAATTAAATTAAAGGTGTCTCGCACCAACGCCGCCACAAATTACATATATAAGATGTGGGCATCCACGAAAGTGGCAACTGCACTTGTATTTTAACGCTTTATTTTAGAAAACGTGCGCGACGTAGCAGAACTCTAGATAGGACAGAGCGATCCTTTCTTTTTTTCATTCAGAAGCAAGGACAAGGAGGTCAACCATCTTTCCTGTTTGCTACCCCACATTGTAAACAGAGATAACGAGATTGAATGAGGAGGAGGAGGAATTGGTGACAAGAAGGAAAAGCGTGCTGTCTCACACACTGGAAAGACCTTGACCGCAGGATGGAAGGAGAAAAGTAGGAGAGCGAGCGAGAGAAAACAAACTTGGCACACTGCGTTGCTGAAGCAGATGATTGATTGATTGATTGATTGATTGATTGATTGATTGATTGATTGATTGATTGATTGATTGATTGATTGATTGATTGATTGATTGATTCATTGATTTAACTACGGCGAATATTCTCAACAAATGTCACCGGCTTCTCCACAACCACAAGTCGTATGAATAAAATGAATGATGTCACATAAATGAAAGGCCTACCGATATCATGCAGCTCGCTACACCACACGCATAATAATAATAAGAAAGAGCGCGGAAAACTATATTTCAAATCATGCTCAGAAACAGTCTAGCGGGAAATCTTACTTGTTCGACGATACACTATTCGCACCAGCGGTCGCTTTAAGTTAGGCTATAGCTTCTGATTACCTTCTCAGTTAGCACTACTTCCAGGAACATGTTTCACTTGGCGAATAGAAACCCTGTTAGTGCTCAAGCTATGTTACTTTGTAGGTATTCATAAAAGCTAAACCAGTTTTGAGACATCGCATAGCAAGACTTGCCGCAAAACGCATGCATTTATCACCTATTTGCTCCTCATAAAAACAGAGGATACGCCACTCGACGGACTACTGACAACCCTCAACTATCGCAGAAAGTATACCCAAGGGTAAAGTACTCAGGGCTATCCAAACCGCAACAAAAATGACGTCGCGTACTTAGATGCTGGCTCAACACAGGGTGTGATTGGAAATCGCTGGGAGAGGTCTTCGCCCGGCCAGCTGGCATAAATATTGATTATGATATGCTACAATTACCGAATTGATCGCCCATAGAAACCGTTTATGACTGAACAATGCCGATGGGTAAGTTGCTTACGGTGATGAAGCTTTTTCCATAGCGCTGTCCATTAAATAACCTTCATTTTATCATTAAATATATACCGAGTCCAAATATTGTCCATAGATTGTAGCCTCCGTACGCAGACCACCTTGTCTTCTTAACGCTTAACATCTGTCCATAACCTACATGTACGCCTCCTATGTGAATACCTAAATTTACACACTGCCAGGAGCCAGAAACACTTGATAACGTATTTGGCATTTGTCCCGCGTACGTGCAAGAACTACAGAAACTGGCCTTTCCCATCGCAAAAGTCGATAGGAGGCCGCTATCAGACGAGTTTTCTTTGGCTCCTTGGCCAAATTCAAACATCGCAGCCTTTTTACAAGTTTCACTATAGCCTTTCTACGGGCTAAACGCACGGCTTTAGAGATGTCCCAACGTTTTCGATTTGTATATACACACCTCTTCCCCATATCATCATCATCATCATCATCATCATCATGACTCAAATAAAGTTCTTGTCATGTCATGTCTCTTTCTAAACTTATAATTCCGTAAGTAATAATAATATGTATACACAGCCCAATGATACTCGGCACTCTAAGTTTCCATAGAGTCATGTACAGATTGCAGTTTTAAATTTCACACACAAAGCCCAAACAAAACAAGCTATGATTCTACGCGAATTATACAGAGTTATTATGAGCCCATCTGTCTATGCAGTAGCCATAGACTGTCCATAATTTCATTCCGTGGGCCCATGGTCTCTCAGCTGTCTTTAAGCTGTTTATCAGGTCTGAATTTTCCACAGTTTTATTTTACAGTTTGTCTATAGACACATATGCATTGCACCCAATCTACACATATAGTCTGCAAATAGTCAGCCAAATTCATATATAAGTGAATGCAAAAAAAGGGAAAAACTGTCATCCGCCCGATTGTATCACGAAGCTACAAAGTAAACACATACTGGTATCTCAGGCAAAAAAAAATGAAAAAGGAAGCTTGGTAGTTCAGAAAAAAATCGCCCTTGTCCCTTGATCGAACCCAGGACCAGCTCCTTTCTGGGGCAATAACTCCACCACCTGAGCTAACCAGGAAGTTAGCAGATCGCAGGGCGAGGCCGAATTGATGGACATCTAGAAGCACAGGGACACTGGATATGGCTAATTAGTACCGCAGCTTTCCACAGAACTGATTGGCCGTATTAAGTGAATACAAACTTTCTCCATAAGGTACCAGAAGAAAGTTTTGAGGATAATTACATCGGAATGGCTGTACAAGCCTGGCCACCGTCTGGCAAACACCAGTGCAGCTCTGGCTTCCACAATGCTGCACGCTTTTCTGAGAAGCAGACTACATAGGCGAGTGCTCTCCTGCGCGAGAAATATAGCCCAGAGGTAAAAGGACGAGATGTGGGTAAAAATCGAATCTGTTCAGCGACATCGCGTGTTACTCGCCGGCGAAAAAGAACGTATATCTCCGGGCAATATCAGACCTGACAATCGTCGAAAGGATTGTAGAAGCGCAGCTGAAATTGAGAAGTAGGGATGAGGGACGGGCAAAGGAGAGTGGTTGATCAATCATGCACAAGAGCACGGTGGCGTTTAAAGTCCGACTGAAGCCCGTTCGTTCTTCGGTTCGCAACAACGTAGACACGGATGTGCACATTGATATTCGTTTTGTTACGTATGGTATTTGATAAATGCACACTAATGGGAATCTGGGCTCCATAAAAGACGGCTACCCAACACACAGTTGAGAAATACGCACACACATGTCCCAAACACACAAACATACTAAGTATACACAAAATAATTGTAAACAAGAGAAGAACAAACTAAACGAGGAAAAGCGATCCGTATGCACCTGGTTAACAAGAGTCGTGTGCGTCAGACGGTTAGTCCCAGTTTCATTGTGCGTTGGGACATAAAAAGCAGACATGGAGCTGTTCCCTGTTGTCGATATATTCGTTTCGTTTATCGAAAAACTGGGTGGGGGTTTTAAGAATGGCCGCAAGGGGGACGCGTGTCGCAGTAGGCGTGCAGCGCGCAATCTCTGCTTTATCAAAGACAGGGCGTCGGAAACGGCGGGGTCATCCAAGTTTCTCGAAATAATTTGTGATGCTGCAGAGATTGGAAGTGGATTATATGGATGAATATCATTAAATGGCGATTTGGATAAATGTTGGGCCGGTTGGCGTTTCGTCATTGAAAACTAGAGCGCTGCGACCACGAAACACGAAGAAGGAAGAGGGAACATACAAGCGCTCTGTATGTGTATGTATACATGCATACATGGTGTGTGTATGCTTATGAGTGCATAGTTAAAGCACTCTGTACGTGTCCCCTTTCATTGTTTTTCATCACCGCAGCGGTCTAGTTTCTCAGTAGTTAAATATTGTTCTGTTCCTTTCATTCCCTGTCACGTTAGTTGCCGGCATGCGTTTATTGTGGTGATTTCAGTAAGTCAGCGCATGCGTTCCTACTTTCTTATCAATTTTTGTGCATTTTTACACTGCATAAAATACCATTCGTTTATCGACTACTTAGGCAAGCGAAAGAAATAACACAGCTTTAAGCAAAAGCGAATGCTTTTACACATTAAGAACGAAGGTGTCTGCGTTTGACGCGTGACAAATGACGACGAAGCAAAGCAGGGAAAGAAAAAAAAAAGCACTTCTTTGAGATGGCAAATGTATGGTGCCCCACCCCTCACCCTCAATTCGAGAGGAAGAGAGACAGGCAAAGGAAAGACAGGGATGTTAACCGGAGATTATGTCCGGTTGGCTACACTGTACTGGGGGAGGGGCAAGGGAATGTTTTCGCTTAAGCCACGGACCTGCCCTTACTTGAAGTAGAATTTATTAAAAATAATAATATGTGGGGTTTTACGTGCCAAAACCACTTTCTGATTATGAGGCACGCCGTAGTGGGGGACTCCGGAAATTTTGACCACCTGGGGTTCTTTAACGTGCACCTAAATCTAAGTACACGGGTGTTTTCGCATTTCGCCCCCATCGAAATGCGGCCGCCGTGGCCGGGATTCGATCCCGCGACCTCGTGCTCAGCAGCCTAACACCATAGCCACTGAGCAACCACGGCGGGTGAAGTAGAATTTATTCATTCATATATATGGCGGCCAACATCAGTCTGTTTCGCGCAGGCTTTGTCTCGTGGCGGGTAGTTCGCGTTAGAAACGCTACAATATAAGTAGCGGATATGTCGGTAAAGGTCTATCTAAAAATGCTTGCTGAAGCATTAAGAAGACTACCTAGTTAAATGACGCACTTCCTGGAGAGTGGGTTTGGTTACAGACATCTATGAACCTCAAGCAACACAGTATCTCCAGTAACGTTTGCTAAAACGTAAAGCTCGTTTCATCAGCCGCATTGTGCTCTGCAAATGACTTCGTGGGATTGCGCACTGAAAGTGATCGTTAAAATATTAAAAGTCGGTCGACTTAAATACTTTAGTTGTTTGAAATTTTGCGCATCATATAATAATTAGCGTACCAGCAGCTGCTACACGGATACGGCCGAACTCAAACCAGTATGAATCCTAAAAGCCTTCATGTAATAATAACGCACCTCTTATCAGGTTGAATATGACAGAAAATAGTAAAAATATTATCGTAATTTCATCACGATAGTTTGAAGTTAAGATGCCTGCAGCATTCGATATGCACACACAATTTTACGAAACTACATAATTCGTTCTTTCCGGAATCGTACTCGCCTCCTTATATTATATATTATATATTGGGTATGCACAGCAGAGAAAAGAAAAAAAAGAAAAGAAAAATGAAAAGCTGGCGAACATGCACAATTGTTTTGAGAAAGAACGTAGGATTAAAAAGCGAGAGAACCACGAAGCTCTTCATAAGTTTGCTGCAAGATCACCTAAAGTAAGCACAAGCAGACCGCTCAGTGGAAACGCAGCATACTCATATGTACAGAATAGTCGGCAGAGCAAAAGAAAAAGAAAACGAAGGAAACAGTGGCTGGCTACCGCAACAGCTCAATCAAGCGCTTTCCTTTACATCATTCTGATACCCAGCTGGGATCACAAGCCCGTTACGACTAACCCATCCTTTTTTTCCCCAATACAAGCATGTATGTTTATGTCTAGCGCACTCCTTTGGTCAGATAAATGCCTAACCACTACTACCACCCCTATCTGAAGCATGTGATCAGAGTCGCCGGAGCAACTCTTCCCCCACCCCTATTACTTCCACGCTTGAGTTCCGAAACCTCGCTGCGCGAGTTTTCCATGCAGCATAAAAGAGAATAAAGTTGAGACACTGCCGAGCGATGCGTGCCAGAAGCGGGGAAGGGAAGAAGAAAAAAAAACGGAGGGGGGGGGGGGGGGGGGGTAAGCATGGACTGCGATATAAAAGAAGCTAAAAATGCCAAGGGAGGCGTCCGATAGCGAGACAGCGGGAGCAGCGGGAGAAGGCGGGAATAGAGCAGAAGTGGCAGAGATGCCGATGGAAGAATAAAACAGGAGCCGGAGGTTGGGGAAGAGCGGACGACGACCAGTCCCGTGGTGTCGTATCCAGAGTGCCCGTCTTCCCGAACCTCCGCTCCCGATTCTTCCCCTCTCGTGGAGCAAGCAGGGAGCGCAGCCGCCGGGCTGTCTACTTTCGGGACGCTTGGCCGGAGCTCGGGCCGTTGCCGCTGGGATCTGTGCTCCGGCAGGCCCTTGCTTTGCTTGCGCGGGTGGGGCTTGGGGGGGGGGGGGGGGAAGATCGGTAACCGCGCCGGTTCCCGATAGCCACGCTTGAGCAGCGACCGCGCTCCGTCCCGTCCTCTTCCTCCCGGACATCGGCCGGCGTCGCAGCTGAGAAAGAACACGCGCGCACGCACGCACGCACTTGCCAAGCGGCGGTGGCTCGGCGGCGGCGTGGTGAACAAAGCGGAAAAGCAAGGCCAATCCTGGGGCTTTGCTCGGGGACACCGCTTGACAGAAACTGATACCGAGCCGGCAACTTTCTCATGCGAGTGACTCGGAACGCCCGTGGTCCCGAGGAAGACCCGCTGCGTCCCCTCTCTACGCGCCGCGTTGCTGCTTATATAGTGACACCAGTGTTCCTTATCTTTTTTTTGTATTATTAGTAGTGTTATTATTATTCACTCAGATTCTTTTTTTTTCTGCTCTTTCTCAGTATTGGACAAAGTGCGGTGAGATTGTTTTTGTCGTCGTGTGTCTCGCTGCCGTATCTGTTCCTCTTCGTTGTCTTGCTTTCTTTATTTTCTTTGTTTGTGTGTGTGTGCGTGTGTCTCTCGTACCAAGCTAGCCTCCACTTTTGTTTCCCTAAAACTGCGCACCAATAGAGAAGCTGTTGCTTGCTTCGCTTTTCCGGGCACTTAATTTACGAACCTGTTCTCGCTTTGACACGAAAAACACGGTTCGAGAAACGTATGCGGCGCCGCTTCCACGTCGCCAGTTACCGTGATTGCCCGTAGCTCGAACGCGTGCCGATCACGAAACGTCCTATAACGCGCTAACAGTTTTGGGAAGTCTGCCCTCTCAGTAGGTCGCGCCAGTTCTGGCTTCCAGACTAGTGCACGGATTTGTAGGCACACGCACTACAGAGAACAGGAAAGAACCCCGTGACGGTGCCCTCTGGTGGCATCGCGACGTATTTGCACGGAGCTCAGTATGAAAAGAAGGGGAAGCGGAGACGAAGGAGGCGCGAAGGAATGCTGTATCTCGCTAAGCGACAGCCAGCCAACTCGACTGATCGCGAGCTTTGCGCTTTGTATGCTCGTCTCTTTTTCGTTTCCCTAGCGACGCTGGCGTCCGCAACTTTGACGCCGGGCCTGGTTAAAAGTGCTTCGACGGTAACGGACGACGTCAAAGAGCTGTTGTGCGCGGACAAAAAGAAAACATTCTGCCTAGAGAAGGCACGCTTTCACGTGAAACATGGCAGCAGAGCTTTTGCTTATCTGCTGTTACTTTTTTATTCTTTCTTCACAGAAAATAAGCGGAAGAGTGCCTGTCACCTCTCGCGGTGACAGCTCTTACTCTTGAGACTGCTCGCTTTCATCTTATTTCTTTGAAACTCTGTACGACGCTCTCCTTAGACGATGCAGTTCCCAAGTAAGAAGCTTGACGTCGCACGATAATGTTAGGTTGTCGTCAAGTTCAACGTATCATACGCTCGCAGTTTGATCAATCACCTGTGGTGAAAGCTATATAGAATGTGTCGTTTCCCTTTGTTCTGCATGTGCAAAGTTAGGGTGTAAGTCTTCCTATATGTCAATATTGTTCACATTTAACGTGCTCTTATGATGATTAGTTGTATATTTATTTACACACTCTTCTGTCCTTTTAAGCTACAATTCGGACAACTACGTCATACGTTCCAGCGGGCCGTCATTGTTTCCCATAGGCTGCGGCCTCTCTGTCCCGACGTGGGAGCGGCCCGCTGCGCGCTAACGCGTGCCCTAAAGGACCCCAGCAAAGTTCATCCATCCATCCTACTTTCATCGTTATAAATATTATAGACAAGATAGGTTTAACGGACGTACCTTCCATTTGTGGTACATCTGCAATCCATTGAATTCGAAGCTGTAGTTTCTGGCTATCGACAAAAAATATTTAGGAAGTTTGGCGTCAAAGCTCACAGGCTGCCACGGAGTGTCCGTAGATTTCATAAACGGAGGATTATAATTTTTTCCATAGATCTAATCCCACGAAACGAAGGTCTCCCTCCATAGCCATCTAAATAAGCTATCTTCCAACAGTGCGCAAACCGTTTCAGAAATATTTAGGCTATAAAGAAATGCAGTTCTGGTGATTCCTTAGATATGGAAGAGCTGCTTGTTCCATTCTGCTTGTTGCACACTTAGCACCGTTGTCTAGGCTACCTACATCTCTTAATGAAGTACTCTGATTCTATCACGCCGTAAGAAGAGTTAACGCACACCATTCGGGAATTAGAAAATGCTTGAGGATGTTCTTAAGCACAGGAAGCAAAAAATTGAGGCGGGCTTAGTAGCAGTTGCTCCCGCATTGAGGAGTTACGAGCACTGTATTGTTTACAGAGTATTTCAGAGCAAGTGACCAAAGCTGATCCTGCTCCTGGCCATCTTGTATCCTCGGCACACTTGAGTTCTGTAAGGTTCGGTAAAGCCGGCTACACTAAAGAAGTTTGAGTGGTAATTAGATGTGGCGTATTTCCGGCTGACAATCTGCATGGGACCTCCCATTGCAGTCTTTGACTTCAGGACCTCCTTCTGTGTATTACCATCTTGTAATCTTTCTAATCATCTCAATGAAAACCGATTCTGATTCTGATCGGGTCACCTCGCCACGCGTCGCAGCGTATCTTCAACGTTAAGTGGTCTCCGTACTATAATGTACTCGTACGTTGAAACGCGCTCCGCGCAAGTTGCCTGCTACACGAATCGCACGTATTTCTGCAGTGATAGCCGTTTCGTTATGGCGCCTGGTGGAAATGGCTGCCCGGACGCCGAAACAAAAATACGCGGGAAATCCGTTTTCATGTGGCAGCCGATACTTGCAGAGGGGCCGAGTGTGTGGCAGAAGCTCTATACGGCAGTGCAGGCTACGTGCTTTCGTCGCCGTGTGCACCGACTTGCAGGAGGTTTCTCACCGCTGTGGTCTCTCTTTCTTGACAGATCGAGTTTTACGCCACATAGCTACACGTGCGACGCATAGAAGCAGAAAGAGAGAGAGAAAGAATGAAAGAGAGCATTTTAAGGAATGCCTGACAGGCTACCACAGGCGGTCAGTTGTTACGTGCTGTCACTTGCACCAGCTATACTTCTGACCAGTTTCTGCCAATATTTCACACATGCAAAGGTAGCACTTTCCAGGGAGTTCAGTTTACTACGACGTTTGCGAGCATTACTTGCCTGTTTCATTCACAATAAATCCGAGGTGGGCGTCGTCTGTACCGACGCAGCCCAAAAAAATATCTGTTACGGGACAAAAAAGAAAAAAGAAAAGAAAAAGGAACAGCGGCACTGTCTATGGAAGTGAAAGGCACCTTCCACCATAGCGGTGACAGATGGCGTCACCATTCTGTCGTTGCAAAGTTGACATAATTCTTTAGCGCGAAATCTGAGTAGGAATCAACTATAGCGGTTAGCTGTCGTGTGTACATGGCACTCCTATATTTATTCGATACTCAGTATATGGACGAAGGAGAGATGGAGGAAAAGGATAAATGAAAGGCAGGGAAGTTAACCAAAACTGAGCCCGGTTGCCTACCCTTCACTGGGGGAGGGAAAAAAGGGAAGAGAAAAATACTGACGAACATTGTGCACTTGAACAGGAGGAGGAGGATGAGCGTTGCTTGCTGCAGGTGGATCTAGCCTTGCAAAAAGCTGCGGGTGGTTACTCCGTCGGAGAACCGCTTATGGAGAGCTACTCCAAACTAATAAATAGGTGAGTCAATGTCAATATAGCTTCGTGAGGAATTATTTAGGCAGTCTATGGAAAAAATTATAATCCTCCGTTTATGAAATCTACGGACACTCCGTGGCAGCCTGTGAGCTTTGACGCCAAACTTCCTAAATATTTTTTGTCGATAGCCAGAAACTATAGCTTCGAATTCAATGGATTGCAGATGTACCACAAATGGAAGGTACGTCCATTAAACCTATCTTGTCTATAATATTTATAACGATGAAAGTAGGATGGATGGATGAACTTTGCTGGGGTCCTTTAGGGCACGCGTTAGCGCGCAGCGGGCCGCTCCCACGTCGGGACAGAGAGGCCGCAGCCTATGGGAAACAATGACGGCCCGCTGGAACGTATGACGTAGTTGTCCGAATTGTAGCTTAAAAGGACAGAAGAGTGTGTAAATAAATATACAACTAATCATCATAAGAGCACGTTAAATGTGAACAATATTGACATATAGGAAGACTTAACGAACAGTACTTCAAAAAAGAAAGGAGGAAGTAAAATTAACAATATAACATACAAATTTTAGAGATGCTAATGAAACAAAGCTTAGGATGACAAGGCAATTCATATAAGTGGCAAGTGGTTCCAAATTGGAAAGCTCTCAACTGACCTTAGTGATTTTAATTTGTCTAGCATTTAGCAAAATTACATTTACTAACGCTTTACTCCAGCGCTATGCTGCCGGGGTTGCGGCCACCGCTCTCGCATACAGAAAGGTCTGTAGGCGCTGAACGTCTCCAACAAATATGACGTTACCAATTCGGTTGCAATGCTCAAAAAATTAATATCAGTAGTTCTTCATTGTCACCGCTTTCGCGCGCTTTCTTTCTCTATTCAACACCGGAAATACAAGTTCTCGTATTTTTCTGTTCTGACACATTTAACAAAGCGTTTTCGTATAATTTGAAGACTTACGTAATCTGTCGACAATAAATAACTGAGCCAGATACAGCCAACGAGCACTGGGAGTTTTCGGGGCCAGTTTAGGGACGACGTAACAAATAGGGCTGCGCGCTCCGGACGTCTTGAATCGCAACGGTGCCGGCAACGACAACTGTGCCGTAAATACCGACCTCCGTGACCGACGCACGGACTGCCGCCGCCGAGACAAGAGAAAAATGACGCATTAAAATGCCCGAGCGCATAGGCATCGGGTCCAGTCGCGCTCGAAAGATCGCATTCCGCGTCCCGCGCCAGCACAGCCAGAAACAACCCGTTCTTTCTTTTTTTTTTTTTCCTCTCCGAAGGTTGCAAAATACGTCGCCGCTCGCTTCATGCCAAACACGCCAGCTGCCGTCGTCTCCGAACTGCCGTCGGTGCCGTTTCAAAATTCTCGGTCCGCGGGGCAACGCGCGGTGGCCAGAAGCCTCCCCCCTACCCCCTCTTTCTCTCTCGCTTCATCCAAAACACACACGCGCACAAATACACCGAGCCCTCCCTCAACCCGGTCCGAGTCTGTGTATATACCATTCGGTATATTATGCCCCCGTAACTCATGGACCGCTGGCGGCCTGTTATGAAGTGCAGTTGGTGGAGCCAATCGAACTCGAAACGCAGCGTGAAATATTCCCTCCCGGAGAGCACGCTAGGGGCGAGCGCGAGCTAGGGGGCGAGTCGGCGCTGGATTTAAATTTTTGAAGCCGCCGTTCTTTCGCTCTTCCTTTTTTTTTTCTTATAGTGACCGACAAACAGCGAGAACGGAGAGAGAGAGAAGGGGTGAGAGAGAGAAAGAGAGAGAGAAGTTGAAGAGGCCCGCCAACGCCATCGCATGTAAATATATATACGTATAGAGACATATACAGGGCTGCTGCTCCTGCTGTCGCTGCGCGGCTGCCGTCTTTAAAACCTACACGCGTCTGAAGCAAAGTTTTAGTTTCCCCACGTTCGTTTTATTTCTGCGCAAAGCGGGCGCACGTGCAACTCAGTATGGTGGGGGGCCGCTCGAAGAGGTTGCGGCTCATGCGTGCGCGCGTGGTTTGTATGTGTGCCTGTACACACATTGTTTTTTGGGGGGGTATCAGGGCGAGGGAGAGAGGGGGGGGGGGGAGTTAGGGAGTAAGAGATGACGGGAAATCGCGGCAGGCGAGCCCCGCGCTGCGTCGTCGCGAGGATGTGGCGAGCGGAATTTGTATGCGCATACGTGAGCAGGCGTGGTGGGGGGGGAGTGCGCGCTCTGCGGGGAAGGAACGCGCCGGGCGTTAGCTTAAAGTTGCCGAAGACTATTGCTGCTCTGCATACGTTTCCTTGGCCGCAGGGATGCCCGGGCGTTTGTCTGCCGCCTTTGCCACTGCCCTCGAAGTTCTTTACATATTTTTTTTTTCATTTTTGCTCAAATACCCATTGACACTTCCTGCACTCTTTTTCTCGTTATAAGCTACGCTTTCTTCGGCATTCCTTTACACGTCCGCTTGCGAAGCCCAGCATCCTCGGCGAGCAGTAAACAGAAACCACTGCAATGACAAGCATCGGGGAATAAACAGCCGGCCGCACCTCGCCGGAGCCCTTACAGTTTTCTTTCTTTCTTTCTTTCTTTCTTTCTTTCTTTCTTTCTTTCTTTCTTTCTTTCTTTCTTTCTTTCTTTCTTTCTTTCTTTCTTTCTTTCTTTCTTTCTTTCTTTCTTTCTTTCTTTCTTTCTCACTTTCTTTCTTTCTTTCGTTCTTTCTTTCTCTTTCTTTCTTTCTTCCCTTCTTTCCTTCTTTCTTTCCTCATATGATCGCTGCAGCAGTATTTTGCAGTTTTTGCAAGGCGTAACGCCTCTGTTTCGGCCATCATTTCCTGATTCTCCTCTATCGGTCTTCTTCGGCGTCTTTCCGCGTGAGTAGGCTCGCCCTGCTCTGTAAACAAATGAGAACGGCAATCGATCCAGAAGAGCCTCGAGCTATCGCACAAGAGCACCACCATTCAGGTTATTTTTTTTTCTGGTTTTAATTTTCGTTCTTTGTTTCCTACATTATGTTTGTCTTGTATGCGGTGTGTCTCTTGCATTTGCGTCAGCGTTTGGGAGCCTGAGACACGCGCGAATTTGCGGAATGCACGCACATCGACCACCCGATGCCACCCACTCCCACCGCATCTCTCCACGCGCCGCGGTGCACACACGTTACACCCTGCTTATGCCGGGAACCCCTTGGGATACGGCAGGCGGAGGAGAACGCAAAACGACGAAAATAAAGATATTAAAAAAGCGGACTACGTGACTCACCCTATTTTTCTTCTTGCCACTCCGCCATGCATCAGTTTGATCCTATAGGTTTGTTGCACGTGTCACGGATATTTTCGTTCCTTCCGCGTGACGTGAACTTTGTCTCTATACGGAAGCAAGTTATGGCTGCCGTTTCGCATGTTCTTGTGACCGCCTTCTTTTTCTTTCTTTCTTTCTTTTCTTTCTTTCTTTCTTTCTTTCTTTCTTTCTTTCTTTCTTTCTTTCTTTCTTTCTTTCTTTCTTTCTTTCTTTCTTTCTTTCTTTCTTTCTTTTCTTTCTTTCTTTCTTTCTTTCTTTCTTTCTTTCTTTCTTTCTTTCTTTCTTTCTCTCTTTCTTTCTTTCTTTCTTTCTTTCTTTCTTTCTTTCTTTTTGCGAGAAACATAAGCTGTATGATGAGAGGGATCGTGGAGGGAAGAGAATAGTGCCTCGCTTAATTTGTCTAGCTTATTTCTTTTTTTTTCTTGCCCTTTGTGTCGAAAGCATCACGTACGCCAGTGTGATCTGGCCTCGTATAATTGCGATCTATGAAGCGTGGAATCATTCTCCGTTTCGTTGAGCTCGATTTCATAAGGGAGAATCCGCAATCCAGCGAAATTTATTGCAATTCCCTGTGATAAGTCGAGAAAAACGAAAGAGTCAGAGCCAGGCTTAAGGGTTCCCCTTTTTGGCGGACGTTCGACTGTCACCGCCAGAACATTGAAACATCAGCAGGCGCTGATAGCACGATATTGTAAATATCGCCTAAGGCACACACGTTACGACTGAAAGAAAGCGACATGTTAGGCTAGAATTTTCTTTGCTGTCATGCTACTCTTCTTTTAGTCCCATTTCCTCTTCCGCAATACAGGGTAGCAAACCAAGCGCAGCCTGGTCAATCTACCTCTCTTTCCCTTATCACTTCGCTTCTCCTCCTTATGCTAGAATAATGACGCTGATTGTGTGATGATGGGACTGGTGGTGATGTGACAACGGTTTGGATGACGATGATCGTGATGATGACATTAGGCGGATGCCGAGGCAGCTGGTCGCTCAAAAGAAGAGCCAGGTCGGACTTGTTTTGCCATCCAGGGCATCAGGCAGAAAACGTATTCAAAGCTTATAACGGCTTTTCTGTAAACTTCTGATAGACCAGTGATATATGTCAACACTCCAGCATCGCCCTATAGCGGTTGCACTTGCATATCTCTCGCGCTTAGTTCATGCTGTTTTCAATTTTGTTCCGCTTGGTGCCCAAATTAAGATCACATTAGCGGAATCAATCTTTGTTTTTATTGCGGAGTTACTAAGGCGTAAACTTGATGTCAGATTTCGTCGACGTCAAGGTTGTTGAAATTTTTCGAATTTCGGTACATTTTGAGACGCAAGAGGACTTCAATCAAGCATACGCACCCACAAGTCAAATGGTTTTATTTTCTCTTTTGAAGTTCACAAACAATCGAAATTGCTTGATTAGATGTCGAGCGTCTCCGTGTATTCAAATAGGACCTCCAGAGGTAAAGCTTTTTCGTAACTAGATACCAAGATGCTTCTGTACTAATTCCGAGTAACTTGGACCTCGCTGACTGTCCTGCATTTCTTGCTTATTTCCTTCATATTGTTCTTCACTTTTCATCGCGCGCTGCTGATTACAGTTGGTTGAAAATATTTGTGGCAGGAATCATTCATGCAAACTCAGCCTTCTTTTTCTTTCTTTTTTTCCAGTGGTGCGCCAAAAATACTCGGCCGAAGTGTACGACGAATTCGTCATCTCCGGCAACACAGCGGTGATGAGGTGTCAAGTGCCGGGATACGTCACCGACTACGTCACCGTCACATCGTGGATTGAAGAACCAACCGGGAACGTCATCAAGCCGGGAATAAACTCAGGTAATGCGTAGCCCTCTGTCAAAGAGTGTTGGCTTTAGCCACATTGTAATGAAAGCACGAATCATCCGTTTCTTGCAGTGATGAATGTCGTCTCAGTGTAAGAATAGTTTCGTATAACAGCGATAATTCTAGTTATGCTCTTGTTGTGAGATTTGATAATGACTCTTGATATCACGTTTTCTGTGCTTTTGGGACCATTTGTTACACCACCTGATTTTCGTCTTGTGGTAGCAACTGTTCGGATAATTAGTTGGTGATGTTTTTTTGAAACTTGGTAAATTAACGTTGAACTCTCTTGAACACCGAGGTATCACTGCAAAACATTTGTTTCAAATAGCTTCTGTAACGCAACTCATGATAGGGCAGCGTGGTTCGGTAACGCAGGACTAAGTATACGAAACTATTGACACTTATGGCGAGTGTTACTGAGAGATTGATAGATCAAGTCTGACGTGAAACTTCAAATGCCAGTAAGCATCTAAAGCAAGCACGATGCCTGTACGCTGTGTGAAGCATGTCATGCACTGGTTTGGGGCCAAACCACGAAATTCGCACCATCAGAATTGTTTATCCGTACTGTGGTCTAAAACCTAGATAAGCGTAGCAGTTCTCATACAATCTCAATGCTTGGATGGCACTGCGAAAACGTAGAAAAGTGCGACAAGTCAAAAGGGCCAGAGTATGGGACCAGTAGCGGCGAGCTAGAGCGTAATGCACAATCGAACGTGTAATGTGCGTGCACATGGGTTTATTTCTTCGTGATTACCAACACAAGTACTGTCTTGCTTTTGGTTCCAATCGTTGTCTCTGTCCACGAAAGCCATGCAGTTCATTAAATTCCAGGGGGTTCCAGAGGGCACGTTTTCTCTTGTCACATTTGGAGGGCAGAATTATCCAGCTAGGAGCGAATATTATTTTGCAAGGGAGAAACAAAAACAAGAATCGCAGACCGACTGGCCAGTTGACATGCTTCCGGTTCTTTTGACATCGAGTTTCAGGAATCTGCAGATAGCACTAGGCAGAAAATTACTGAACTTAACTAATTCTAAGAAAAGCTTGCTTGCCTGAAATTTCGCTATAATTTAGCAAATATGTCCGGAATAGAATCATTTAGGAACGCCTGATTTCGTATATATATATAAAAATTGCAGGCACCGAAGTTTGTCATAGACTACGGTTCGCACGTTCTCGAGCTCCAGAGCTGCGCCAGCAGTAAATCAGGGGCCATAGAGACAACAGCTTTCCGAACACAATCAAAACTCCAACTCGAGCCGGAGGAACGTCGAACGGGAGACATCAGGCACGCACCTCAAGGACCGCACTCAGCTCCGGTCGGTCTGTTTTGAAGCCGGCGGCGGGCACCCGGTGAGCGAGCCGTACCGGAGCGTCGGCACTTAGCTGCAGAACCCAATTGGAGGCCCCCGAGCTGCATAATTCACTTCGGAAGAGCCACGGCGCGCCTTAATACCTCCCACCGTCTCTAATGCTCGAATAGAGAGAGGCCGTCGCCGCCACCGTGTGGAGAACGCCAGCACCCGGGGGCCGGTGGAGATGAAGAATTCACTGCCGCCACGCCGGCCAGATTCTATACGCACCGACAACATCGGCACGGTTTCGCAGAGACGCTGGCACGGTCGCTGCGCAGCCATTAGGAACTGTTCATCAGTATAATAAAACGGAAAAGACGGCGGTTCTACGACGCCCGGCCGCAGCAGGCGGCGCGCGGGCTGGTGCAGTGCAGTGCGTCGTATCGGGGGCGTCGCTCCCATCTTGCTGGAGGAGCGTGCGGAGAAGTGACACTGCATGTAGGTGAACGACGAAAGGGAAAAAAGAAGAGGGAAAAACAGGAGCAAAAGGTAGGAGGGATCAGAAGGGGAGAAACTAGGGAGTCAAACGGGAGCAAAGTGGAAGCGCAAGAAGGGAGCAAATCAAAACAGGGAGGGAGTGCACAAAGGGAAAAAGTGCAGGAGACAAAAGTACGGCAGGCAAGTCCTGCCGTGGGGCTCGGAAGGGGGCGCATTTCGGTGGCGGTTTCGAGGGGGCTGCGGCTCGTAGGGGGGTCGGTGGCGGCGTCCTTTCCTTAGAGAGCTCGTCGTCCCGAGAAAAGAGCGATCACTTGCAGATGTCTTTCTTGCCGCGGTGACGTCACTAAATGGGAGAGACGCGCGCCGCCTGATGACTTACTTCCTATATGGTATACACCACTGACAGCACGGCGGACTACGAGCATAGCGGAGAGCTTGTTTGGAAAAGAGTTCAAGAGAGAAGAGGCGGCGGTCGAAGGGAAGAAGTTCGTAGCCTCGATAGACAAAGAATAAGAAATACCGCCAGCGACAGAGACTGTCGACAACATGCCACCAGACAATGGGCGAAAAAAAAATGCTGGAGAGCTGGCAACTTTCTCCACGAGCCACAATGCTCGAGAGGCGCGCAACGGAGAGCTCTTCCATAACTTTCGAGCAGCATCATCACTAGTCTTTCGTAGCCGCTGCACTTCCCGACATTGCTCCCTTTATTCTGACGGCACTCAGCTACTTTCCTCGCTGCGTATGTTTTAACGAAGTCATTGGCAAAGCGCCCCTTATTCTTAAGAATGCTCCAGTCTTTCCCATGCCCAGTGTGTCCTCCATCCATACTTTCTCAAGCGTCGTTCGCGCATGCGTCACTTACTCTACTAGCAGCAGATGCTCCAACAAAGCTTCGAACGAAACCTCGTCTTGTCAAGGACGGGCTGACGAGGAGAACGGAACAATAGCCGGCGGCCTAAACCACAGAAAACGGAGTTACTGCGCTCGCGAGGTCCGCGAGAAGAGACGAAAAGCAAGTTAGCGGCTAGTTAGCTG
The DNA here is from genome assembly GCF_038994185.2 of Dermacentor albipictus. Lineage (NCBI taxonomy): Eukaryota > Metazoa > Arthropoda > Arachnida > Ixodida > Ixodidae > Dermacentor > Dermacentor albipictus. The sequence goes on along the minus strand of NC_091823.1, from coordinate 29,874,836 downwards.
TAGTTGGCATCTTTTGCAGTGAGAATTCATCTGTGATTACAACTTTAGTATTAGTTTCAAACATGCAACTGCGTGTCCAAACTACTACAATAGTACCGGAACTGAAGTCCCGATTTCTTGATGCATTAACATCAATGTGACCTAGCAGTGCAGCGATTCAACGCTGCACTGCCGGTTCTCATCGATAGATAAGGCCACATTGATAGATAAAGTCACATTGACAGATAAGGCCACATTGATATATAAAGTCGCATTGAATAGATAAGGCCAATGTAGAAAATCCTACGAGTATGACCAGCATACTGAAAAACAGAAGAAAAAAAAGGAAGGGTACGGGACAACCCTAGTATTCTTCTGGCAGAGTACGGGCATCGTAGAGCGCTACCGCTGCAGTGGCTGCCTGAGATGGATTATTATTCAACTCGTCAGAAAAGTTCTGACTCACTACATTGCAAACAAATCACCCTGTTCCACTCACTAGGTCCTTTCGCTTTCTTTACACAGCCGCCACATTTTGTGGAGATGTCAGTAGCAAGTTGGAAAAGGATGTTCTTATGTGCTTCGCAGCATATCATCAAAAGCCGAACATATTTTGTCTTTCCCAATAGCAAGTCTGCTGGAACCTCCTGCATTCAGGCACCGAGCTACCCGATGCTGCCTGTCCACCATATAGGGCCTACAGGAACTCCGTTCAAGCCCCACATAGGTTCTTACCGAATTTACCTACGTTAAACTATCCGTCACATCCTTCACCTTCTGAAGTGAGAGCCGGTGAAGTCAGCATTCCAAAATGGTACCCTCACTCACTCACTCACTCACTCACTCACTCACTCACTCACTCACTCACTCACTCACTCACTCACTCACTCACTCACTCACTCACTCACTCACTCACTCACTCACTCACTCACTCACTCACTCACTCACTCACTCACTCACTCACTCACTCACTCACTCACTCACTCACTCACTCACTCACTCACTCACTGAATCAATCAATCAATCAATCAGTTTTCATCGTAAGTAATACAACGTTACAACGAATTAATGCACTCCGTCTTCTCAATTCATTTTTAATGCGAAGCATTATTGGTATCGGTCCTTCGGTTTTTTCTTTGAACGGGTAGGTTACTCTAGTTTAATTTTGACCGACGAAGTAGCGCCAGTGAACGACACTGTTCTTTTAAGCTGATGTTCTCATTTCTCACAGGGAAAAAAGGCTGAGGACAAAAAACGCGCAATTTTATGCGTAATCCAAAATCTAAATCGGGACAAAAAACTAGTGCATATATTGTCAACTCTGTTTGAAGCAGCGCATAATAATCAACTGATTCTTTGATTGTATTCAATTGTATTCTGTTTCTCACATACTGGCTACAGTATTATTAAGCCACTGCATACGTGCCCCTTCTTGGCCAATCTTCTATAATGGGTATGTCACATCAGATGCTCCGGCTTTTATAGCACAATAATTTTACAATGTATCGCCCATGAACACATCTCTTTTTCGCGAAATAAAAAATAGTCATGGAAAAACGCGTGTACGTTTAATGGGGACTCATTGCTATCTCTAAAGCACACAGTCGTCTTGATGAAATTGAGCATGGTGTCGAGTGGCCTCTCTGATTTTCTTAAATGTCTGCTTTCGACAACGTAGCTCACGAATCGATACTGAAACAAGTGTCTAATCTGAACCTGGAGGAAAGGGCCTACAGCTACGTGAAGGACTTTCTGAACGATCGCAAAGCCACCCTGACGGTTCGCGACCTCAAGTCCGAAGAACGGACCCACGGTAGTGCAGGTACCCCCCAGGGTTCAGTTATATCTCCGCTCCTGTTCAACTTAGTCATGCTGGGTCTCCCCAACAAACTACGGGAAATCGAAGGAATCCACCATGCTATATACGCAGACGATATAACGATTTGGGCGGACCGCGGCAGTGACGGCCAAATTGAGAACGCACTACGGCACGAGACATGACCCGCCACGCCGAACAGGGCAACGCCTCTCGCACGATAGCGAACACTAATCGCGCAGAACGGGACAGGCTCACCAGATACAATGACATAACCAGTGCATATCTAAACGCCAGAAGGATATACCCACCACCGAGTCCCAAATTGAACAGGAGGCAGGCCGTCGCCTGGAGACAGCTCCAAACGAACACCTTCCCTAATCCATTCCGTCTGAAACGTATCTTCCCAGATAAGCATCAGGACAACACGTGCAAATTGTACCAGGAAAGACCAGCAACACTCAGACACATGCTGTGGGAGTGCAATGTAGTTATAGGAAGGATGGCAGTTGCTCCGGAGACCTTGTCGTCGAGGTGGGCCGCCGCTCTGCGCAGCTCAGACCTCGGAATCCAGACGTGGGCAGTCCAGCAAGCCCGTGAGGCGGCGCTGAGGCAGGGCCTTCGCGTTCCCCCGTGGTAGACCTGAGCCCGGGTCGCGTTAAACCTTGCCGGACGTACAAGAAAGTTGTATCCATCCATCCATCTATCCATCCATCCATCCATCCATTGTATTTGGCCTACCGCGTTCTTGGGCCATTGGGTATTAGTCACTGGGTAAACGCTCATCATTGGTCAATACTCTACACAATAAGTATTTGCAACCATGACACAACGGGTATAGAAGGCTTAAAGATTTCAGCAGAATCCACCTCACGAAGAATGACGACGTTAATGCGATGAGCATTATAGTAATGTAGCGGCCCACCATGTTCCCACCGAACACAGGCGAGGTGGAAATGTCGCTTCCAATCACAATGCCAAATGGTACCACAACACATTGCATCTCGTTGTATATCACTACACCCCAGTTGAAACTCCACAGTAACCCTATTCTGGCTGCAGCTTCGCTGCAATGGCGGTCCCTCAAACGACCGAGCTCGACGTTGCGTCATCTGCTGTGGGTGCGGCACTAACGCTTTAATATATTTAAGGCTACACACTCGTTGCGTCACCTTGGCACACCCTTTCTCCGGGATAGGCCACGAATGGGCCCACACCAACATCACACACGCTATGCCGAAGTTCGGCCACACACCCAGTGACCCAAGTTGTCCACTAGGCCAGACGGCAGCAAGTCGTCTTTTCGGATACGTACCCAGCGGCCCATGTCGTTTGCTCGGAAAGATGACCGCCGGTGCATACCTATTCCCAAGCTAGTAGACAACTAGTGTCACTGGGTGAAAGAGGTTAGAAGCAACGCTACAGCAAAGTGGGTAATGTTCCCAGCGAGTGCTAACCACTTGAATGTATATGTATATATGTGACAATATAAAAGTGACAGACAATGAAGCCAAGCAAAGCATCGGGGAAATTAGCTCTGGTTGAAAATGGCATGTGGAAAATAATAACGAAAAGGAAAATGAAAGTGGACGAAAAGCCACTCGAACTCGAAGCCGAACCCAGAACCTGCGTACCCTGTTAACGATACGCATCAGGTACCATTAACAGCATCAACTATCGCGTCAGTCTGTGCCAATTCGTGAGTTGCAATGCATATGTCTCAGGGTAATACATAAGCTTATGGCACTTTCCCAACTTAAAAGAAGCGATGTTGTGCACATTTTAAGCATATATACAACAAGAAAAGGGCACATAACGTGCAAGAAAACGTCTTCAAAATACAGCAGCATTTGCATTCGTATATAAAGGTCCCCGGTGCCTTGCGTACGACGGCAGACGGCGCGCTTGCTCCCCGCTTTACTCCCTTGTGGGCACGAGATTGAGCCGCCATCGTCGGCTGGCCCTCGCACGATTTCACTCGCACAACCAGCATACGGCGCGCGGCGACGACGTTATCGCCCTTGGACATTAAACGGAGCATCACGGCGACGGCGACGGCAGATTGCTCTAGGAGTATCCCTGTAATATCTATCGCAATCAAAAGGGAGTTAAGCATGGGATAAGAAATTAATTACTTCCCCATACAGAAGTAGTCAACATATTGTATTTAGAGTGTAGCAATCCAAATCCAAGTGAGCATGTGCACTTAAAGCTTGCGCATTTGAATAAATAATCAAGAAAGAACAAACATTCACCGATATGTTTACCCAAGCTTAAATCCCAGCAGCCGAAAATATCATTACGCGGCCACTCGCAGCCCGTGCAACGTATAGGTGTGGCACGTCTGTCCTATCCGACGCTCAACTGAACACGCGAGGAGAAGCTACGCGCATGCGCGTCACGGCGAACGTATCCCCCTTAACTTATTTAGAGCGGAGAGAGTCTTCGTTCCTCATTCCGAGCCTTATATATAAGGCTGTCCCATTCTACCAACGCTCGACTAAAGGAGTGCCGCGATGCTGTTAGAGGGCCCAGGGAGAGACATGGCTGACGTTAGCGCGAGAGCCGGAAATATCTGGCCACAACAGGGCAGGGCCCGCTGAAATCGGGAAGGCGGTTGCTCACTCCCGAACAACTGCCGCCCGGGATTTCTCCTCGAGACGCTCCGGCCCCTCCATTTCCCGCGGCTAGCAATTTGTGTGCGCAAGGGAAGAGGCGCCGCGATGGCTGCAGCGCGCAGGAGTTGGCGCGGCGGTGCGCCTTCGCGGGAAATGGCTCGCTTATCCCAAAGACAATGGAAAGGCCCCGGCAAACAATGTGGACGTGATGCTGTCTTCGTCACGAGCATTTCATATAGTGTGGTAGTTTGCTGACGACTGTACTCGCTTGTACGGAACGAAGTTTACCAACCTTCCGTTCGCAACAAAGACCCCTCTCGGATAAGAACGCGTTTATTGCCGAAGCCCAGAGCGTTATACACTGTAAAGTGTGTGCGCGCGCGTGTACGTATCTGTGCGTGTATATGTTTATGTGCGTGCGTGTGTGTGCGAACATTCGCGCGGAAGCTTTCATTGTTGCTGCAGTGGTGGCCAATGGCGCGTGAATTTTCGATGCTGTCACGAACAGAACGTCTTTATATGGCATAAAATTCGGGGAGTAAAGTAAAATAGCGCTCGAGGCAGACCGCGCGGCATATGCGGAAACACGCGGAGCAAAATTAATATTGATTTCTCCTTAGGAATTTGTCGCCTCTTATTTTGTGTTTCAACGATTCGTGAAAGGCAGCCGTTTTTGGCAGCTCGCGGGTACAGAGATATAAGAAAAAGAATATGCAGCCTTCTTTTTATGATGCAGTAGCATCGTTATAGTGTGAAAAAAGAACATGTAGAAGACAGAGTTGTTATACTTCCGTGTTGCTGTTTCAAGGCATGTACTTTCGTTTAACTTTCACCCAGCCTATGTTTAAAATTACATACAGATGACAGGACTAATGAACCACTGTCACTGAGACGTCATTGGCGTAACTCCTATTTCAAAAGGTTCACCAGACCCAGGTGTAGTGTTGTTCCAGTGGCCGGGAAATGGACCAGGTCGATCAGCGGAGAGCGCCTTTTAGAGGATACGACATAGAAAGAAAAACACGACGTTTAACTATGTCCGTACGTAAAAGGGGGTGAGCCCAACAATCTGCTGGTCAAAAAAAGCCGAGGCCACTCTGGCTGGCGTAGTGTGACGCCTATAACCCTTGTCCCCTCCCCCTTCCACACAAACACACTGGTTAAGGGGCTTACTCCCGAGAACACCCTCGCCCCCGGAGAGAGAAGGAACTGTCAACCGAAGCATGCGCGATCGTCGTGTTCGGGAATGAGGCGCTCTCGCGGACAGGCAGGCTGGTGCCAACCTGCGTCGATTCTCACTCGCTCTCCGACGCTCAGCGAAAAAGGCTCAAGGCTTCGCACCGGGGCACAAACGCACAGACAGGGGCCGACGCGCGCGGGCACGCTCGTTATGCTGTGCCACTGCAAATAAACTCGGGGCTTTCGACGATTTTACACGTCCGAGATGCCTTCGTTGTCTGCGCGAACTTGTCGTCGGTTTTGGCAGCACGACATGAATGTTCGTCCCGGAGTGGAAGTGAACACCTCCCTACATAGTAGCTTTCGTGAACAGGTCCTGTCACCCTTCACGAGGCATTTTAATAGAGGTTGCTTGCGCTTCTTAAGAATTCGTAAATCGCTTCCACAAAGAGTGTCTATAACGAAGATATGCTTACTATCCTTTTGCCGACAGGAATTTTATGTAATTTCTACTTGTTTACTATTATTGGCAAGCGTATCTGACAGCTCAAAATTCTGCAACGGATTTCGTAAATTTTGCCCAGCTGCTGACATAGTCCGCTGCGGATTTCAAGAACGTAGGCAATATCTTCAGTGTTTTACAATCGCGACACTATGAAACTTCAAGGACAAGCCTGTGCGAGTGCCTTTGAGAGCATGATTCCGTAAGCGCGCGTACCAGCGTTCACTGCATCTTCCTTTCATCTCTCTCTCTCTCTCTCTCTCTCTCTCTCTCTCTCTCTCTCAATCTTATTCTTCTATTCCTTCTTCCCTCTTCTGTGTAGAGTAGCCAACCAGACAATCTTGTGGTTAAAATTCCTGCTTTCTTTCTTTTTCTCTCTCTGATAGCCCAAGAATCAGAGTCTGCTTGTTTCTTCGTTTCTTGGACGGTTGACAATGTCGTGTGCAACAATTGCGGTTGCGACAAGACTGTATAGACGCGCCCTCTGTCTCCGCCGCCATGGTCTCCGTTATTCTTTCCACGACAAGAAGCCTCCTCTCTACGCTAGCCTGAGCACTCCTTCTCCTCTTTCCCACTGAACCGTATAAAGCCGGGTCGAATTCAGGTTAATTGCGCTGTTCACACGATCTGCACCTGACAGTGTTGGCTATTGTGGTCATTCAGGGCGTAGGTTGGAGTCAACCAGGAAAGGCTTTTACGGGCATAGAGGTTTGTCAGTTCATCCACTAGTTAGCCTAACTGAACGCTGTCTTCCAAAAAGCGCTCCCTTTTTTCTTTTTTTTTTTGAGACGAGCTACAGCCATTGCCACCAGAACAAGCCACCACGGAGGTCTCCGATAGAACCCCTACACAGCGATGCGTCAAGCGTCATAGAACTTCAAAGAAGCGAAGGACAAAGAGGCGCGCGCCCATTACTGGTGCCGTTCTTCTCGAATTGCAGCAGCAGAAAGACCAATGGGCAGCGCAATGTGCCGACCCATCGGAGAGACATAATCCCGGGAAGTTTTGGGCACCGTGCCACTTTCCTATTCCAGGAATACATAGCAGGGAGTGATCGCTGCTTCTCGACAAACATCGAGCCGCCGAAACGCGCAATCAAGCGAAGCCTCGACGGCAGAGTGAAGCGGCGACATAAACCGCCGCGCCATCTCTCCTCATATATCGCCGCCGCCGCAGCCGCAAGGAATGACGTCCCTCCCCCCCCCCCCCTTCCTCCTCGCAGGTCACGTTTTCATTTTGATTTTTGGCTCGTTCTATGGGGCACATGCTCTTCCAGACGCCGCAAGAATGTCGTCGTCCCCAACAAACCGCCGCCCAAGAATGACGGCCATATTTCTCTTTCTCTCCAACATTCTCTCTCTCTCTCTCTATTTCCCCGCTATCATTTTCCTCATTCCTCTCTATAGCGTATGCGAGAACGTTCCTCTTTTGCACAGCGCGCCTTCCGCTGGCTTTGCGCGGCAGGGGCAAGACGGCGTCGACCGGCCTCCCTGGGCGTCGTCGTAGCAGGCGGGGGACCCCCTGGCAAACGTCGTCCCCTGCCGCCGTCTAACGTCACCGCCGATTCAAGCAGCCAGAGCAGACGCTCCACGTTCGCCGTTGTCGTCTGCGCATCGTCACGTCTGTTTTGATGGTGTCGACTCCGCGTCTTCTTAATGGAAGATGTCTTCTTCCATCCGCGCGTTTCTTATTTCTTCTCTTTCACCAATCTTGTATTTGCATTTCGCTCTATAAAGCAAAGAAGCAAACTAAAGAAGAGAGAGACAGGGTTAGAAAAATAAAAAAAAGAAGCAACAAAAATGTCCTCTGAAATTGCGCGCCTGGTGGTTTCGGGCGTGCAGCCGACATCGCACCCTTGACGACGACGCTCGCTCTGAGAAGGCGACGACGTTTGGTGCGGTAAAGTGAGATAGGGGTTGAACGGGAGATAAGCGCACTTTCACTTTTATTTGGCGAGCATAGAAGCGCGGGAGACGCCTGCCGACTAGCGGTTCAAGAAGCGATGCAAAGCACCGAAGCGAGGAGGATGGCGGAAGCGTTAAACGGTGAGCCGGCGGGCGAGATGCGTAGAGAGCGCTCCTCGAGGGGAGTGTCGTGCGCCGTCGTCGCTGTGCGAGTGGCTTCGCGCTTGACATTGTCGCTTCCTGTCGTTTCCTTGCTCAACGTGTGGACTATCAGTTCGTGGTGCTACTTTGGTGCAGAAACAAAAGGGAAGGAGCTGTATACATAGCAGTGCGCTGACAAAGACACGCCATCGGGCGAAAATGGAAGCGATAGAAGGGTCTACAGCAAGGAGCCAAGCGGTCATGCGGGACACTGCCTGGATATGTTAGCACGTGGCCGGGAACATAGACGTGTCGCCGCACATAACAATGCATATCGAAGGAAACCTGTAATAAGCCGCGTTATAATGTTAATGTGACAGTAAACGGCAATAGTGCTCTATAAAACCGAATCGCATTGATGTGCAAAGAGAAGGTAGACTCATAGACTTTAAGTTCACTCAAGCGGTGCACGTAAGCAGCACCACCGGGAAGGTGTTGATTGAAGCTCTGGGATGTTGCTTGGAGGGAATGAAACTGAAAAGGCTGCTGGCATCCGCTCTTCTCCGCTTACTGGCGGAATGAACTGACCGGAAACAGGTACTGTTTTGTTTCTGACGAAGGGGGATGCGCCATGTGCAAACCGTGTCGCACAGCATGACGGTGATGCGCTAAGAAATGCGATATGCTACTGCCACATTTACGTAAAGGCGACCATAAACCCATTTGAAGTGTAGGTGGGAGTGCTACTCGTGCGAAAGGAAGCGATTATCTGTGAGTAGCGTCGGAGATAACGCAATGTTTGTTGTGCAGCACAGACTAGTCAACGCAGGGCAGCAGAACAATGCGCTGAATGGCAAACCACCACCAAGACTCCCATTGTTTCGTGCAGTATTAGCTTCGGGAGACGTCCACAGCGGCGCGCGAATTGATTTCATTTGATTTCTGTCATCTTGCTCGACTACAACGACTTCAGCTTACTCATCTTTCCTGTCTTCTGCTTCACAGTCTTCCGTCAACTTGGCTGAAATTGAACACCATTGGTGCTTGCTTATTATAAAGTTTCTTGCATTGTAGCGCTAACAGTCACCAGTTCCTCGTAAAGCAAGCCTGCGCTTAGCCATCGCAGTTAAAGAATATCTTCGTGGCGGCAAGGATGCCACTTTTAAGAGGTTGATGTACTTCAACGAACTCTGTCAAAAAAAGAGACATCCATCTAAAATTGTTTACCGTACAAAAGCTGGCATTTGACACGTTTTAAGTTATTGTACCGTACAGCTTGCGGAAACCACGCATGTTAGAGAGAAACGCCGAACCAATACTTTCCTCCACGCTGCATTTTATCCTAGTGTTTCACCTGGGCGCCGCGGTAGCTTAGTGGCTATGGCGTCGCGCTGCTAAGCTTAAAGTCGTGTGTTCGATCCGTGCCGTGACTGCCACATTTCGATGAAGGCGAGACGCAAACATGCTCGTGTGCTTGGTTTATAGGTGCACGTTAAAGAGTTGAAGGTGGTGAAAATTATTTTGCGAGTTCTCATTACGGTGGGCCACATAATGAGATCGTGTTCTAGCACGTAAAACCCCTATATATACCCTATATATATATATATATATATATATATATATATATATATATATATATATATATATATATATATATATATATATATATAATGTTTCTCCAAGGTCAGAGGAGATTAAACCCTGACTGGTATCAAAATTTGGTGACTTAGTTATCATTATCGCAGTTGTAGTCTTCACTATGACTCGAAACACACACAGCGCTGTGTGTGTTTGTAGGTCGTCTATTCGTGCCTTTTCTGCAGTTCCGTTCAAAGACGTCAACTATGCCCTTGTGTTCTCGTCGCGGTGCAAGTTGTGAGGATTGGGAGGTCAATCCCACCGTTCGTAACCAGTTGTCAAGATTGGAGTCGGGCATGAATTAAATGGTAGCTGGCCCATGCCGTCGTCCAACTTATCCACGTTGTTGAAGGGAAGGACTGCTTCTCATCGAGAACGAGGAATATGGGTTTATTTACAGTATCTACATAAGAACGTTGCAGATCATCAGTCTAGCATCACTACGAGAGAAAGTACACTGAGCAGCCGCACAAGAGCGGTTTATAAGCACTCGGTCCTCCCGCGATCCCTAGGTAAGAAAAACGTTCGACCAGTAGACGAGCCTTCTCTCTGCGGGAGGGCTTACGCACACGCACACACTTCCGCACAGGTTCACGGTCCCCACCGACGTCAGACGGTCTTCGCAGAACTCGGGGCTTACGTCAGGAAAGGCGCATCTTATTCCCCGAGCTGACCCCTGCAGCGCGGCCGCCGGTTCTCCATTGTCTTGCGTCTTGAAAGGTGCGTGGAACATTGCCGCCAGATATGTTCCCTCGGTAACTCCCCCGCTCGCGGCAGACCAGGTCGGCGGTGGCGTGTTCAGTCAAAGTCTGGTTCGTCGAACTCATCTCGGCAATCCCGCTACGCAGAGTGGCGGACGCGGCACATTGTCCTTGGTACACAGTAGACTTAGTGACGCCGTTTGGCTAGAGGATGACGGTGGCTTTCCAAGAAAAGTTGACGCCGCTGTCGCAACTGGCTGGCAAAACTTGCACCCCGGCGGGCCGTTCTTATCAAGTAATAAAGACTGTCATTAGCTCTGTTGACTGTTCATGCTTTGTACATGTTCAGTGCATGTGCATTACCAAGAAAGAAAACGCTTTCGTGTTGCATTTATTGGCGGACCAATATCCTGGAATGAAGGTCTCGAATTCCACGAAGGCGGTGGCTCCTTTTATTCCATCATCGATTCCTATAGAAAGAATACGAGGAGGGAGGGCACGCGTCACCAACTTCAGCCTAGCCTTTGCTGCGAGTGGCGCGTCTGAGCGCCGCCGCGCGCGCCTTATCTTGGAGGTAATCTGCGGCGGGTATAAAGTTGAGGTCGCCGAAGTGGCTGGTGGTTTCGTGTGGGCTATGTTCTCGCGCGCCTAGCATTGAAGATCGCGTGATCTCAATTCTTCGGAGACGCGTTGAAGCTTGCGGCAGCACGAAACGTTCGCTGGCCTCTCGTCATTTCGCCAGCGTTGTGATAGCGAGTGTACGCGGTCATCGAGATGGGTTTATGTTTGCTTGTGCGCGCGTGACTCCATGTTGCTAATTTAATCACTTGGCTAATGTTTAGTGCCATTTATAGGGCCAATAAAACTACTTACCTTGCTTCCCACAACTGTCTAATGATTTGCTACCGCAGTCAGTGCTTCGCTTTTCGGGGGAAAGTGCAACTCTTCTTACAGGCTGCCTCATCCGATTCATGGCGCCCTGCATTGGAATCAAGGTAAACCATGATACAGGCCGATAGACGCGAGCGATTCGAATGCCTAGGAATTTTTCGTTGAGGCGTACTTCATTTAGAAAAAGGGCCCACATATATGGATATTGGTAGCAAACGGGAAGCTTGGCAAGAAGTCTTGTAAATTTCTTGCAAGATTGTTTTTAACGGCCAGGCAGCCTCAGCGAAGATATGGCGTCCTCCCTTGGAAGCCGGCTAAACCATCGTCCAGGTTGAGAAAAGCGCGCGATTTGATAGCATCGCAACTTCTGGCTCATCAGGACCTGGCTTTAGAAAAAGGATAAAAAAGTGGGTGGATAAAAAAGAAAAAGTGGATACTAGTAGCGAAGAAGTTAACGCACACATAAATCTATAATTACGTGAGTGTTCTGGAATTTCACTTTCACTAAATGCGGCAACCGTGGCCGGAAGTCGAACCCGCGTCCTCGAGCTCAGCAGCGCAACGCCACGTCCGCTTAACTATACGGTGACGGCTCGATCCACCTCAGAAAAAAAATGTAAACATTTCACACAGTCATTGTATAAAACTACAGAATATTGCAGTAAACTGCAGCTGCGATCGCCCACGTTCGTAAGGAAACAAAGCAATCTCGGGAAAAGGGGGAAAACTCGGAAACGACAAGCTTCGCGCATGCAACGCGTGAGCGTGGAGCCCAGACGAGCAGGCCCCTCGAAGAGAAACGGGAAAATCTTGTAGGCAGAGTGGTTTGTGACCACGCCAGAAACTTAACGCATGGAAGGGTTGCTTCGAGATGCACATTTCTTGCCCCGCCGCGTGTAAAAAGAGTTCGTGCGCCGACGAGCGACAGAGGGCGCTTGAGAACAACGCTCGAAAGGAGCCGGGCGGCGTTAAAACTAAGCACGTGACTGGGGAGCCGCACTGCGTGGCACCATGAATACGAGATTCGTTCATTGAATTTTTGATGCGATAGTTCAGGGCTGCTCCAAACGAGGAGACGGCTATATATGCACACACAAAAAAAAGAAAGCGTGAAAGAAGGAAAAAGTGGCGGTGAAAGAAGGCGCGAATGACTTGGCTGTGGAAATACATATTTTTTTTTTAATGTACCGTGAACAACTGCAATGGCGTGGAGAAAGGACAAAGAGGACGCCTTTTATTTTTAATGTGGGCACTGTCGCGAACGCGCTAAGGTTGCGTCACAACCGGACGCTGGCGAACGAAGTTTCATAATGGCTGCATGCATTTCGGAGCAAATAATTAAAGAAGAAAGCACGCGCGTTTGCATAAATTTTATCTTGCTGCTTACAAGTTCTTTGCGCCGTCTGTGCGAAAGAATATAAGCCCTCATTTTACGCCGGATTACATAGAAAGTGCATGACAAGCTGCGTAATGGCATAACAATTATTTACTTCAAGGGAGATTTACCTCGTAAATCCATTAGGGGGGTCACGTGGAAAAAGAAAACGTGTGGGGAAAGTGCACCAGGAGAGGGAGAGCGTAATCGCATTTTTGCGGCAAGCCGACATTGTCAGGCTAGGGGCTGCCGAAACGACTCAGTAATTGGAGGCAGAAAGGCACATGTACGCGTGTATCAACTGCTGACAGTAGTGGTTGCTCTGCTTTCATTAAAGAAAGAAGCTTTACGACTGCCTAGGCTCACAAGTGAGCCTACCATTTATGCAGTGCTACGCTGCCAGCAGCTACCGATAGCATAGTGTGTATTAACGCGAGACAGTCAATACAAATGTGGTTATACTAAAGAGTGATAGCTACAGGGAAAGGCTGCCAAAAAGTATCTGGTTACCTCTGTCCAGAGATCAGACAGACAGACAGACAGACAGACAGACAGACAGACAGACAGACAGACAGACAGACAGACAGACAGACAGACAGACAGACAGACAGACAGACAGACAGACAGATCAAGGGTCCGGAAACTAAAAATACGTGCAATCATTGCCAAAATTACAAGGTCACTACTGAAGCTAAAGAAACATGGTGTACAGAGCCAAACGATCGATGTTAAATTAAAATTAAATTATGGGGTTTTACGTGCCAAAACCACTTCCTGATTCAGAGGCACGCCGTAGTGGAGGACTCCGGAAATTTCGACCACCTGGGGTTCTAAGCACAAGGGTGTTTTCGCCCTTATCGAAATGCGGCCGCCGTGGCCGGGATTCGATCCCGCGGCCTTGTGCTCAGCAGCCCAACACCATAGCCACTGAGCAACCACGGCGGGTAACGATCAATGTCGTCACAAATATTACAGTCACGTGGGACCACGACTATAAGCACCGTTTATTATCTGGGCTACCCACTGGGCTACCCCATCTCAAAAACTACATTGGTGATGACACGCACATTATCACTATTTGCTGACGCATTTGCACAACTGGCGTTATGGGTGATAGCACAACGCATACTTCGGCTATTTGCTGCCTTTTCCGAGCGCTGCTAGTAGCACTTATGATGCAGCTGTTCCTTTATCCAAAAATAATTAGCTCTGTCACAAGGAAACTTACTCTGGAACCTTCGATCGCAAGATAAACGGACGGACATTGTATCGTCTCCGACTCGTACTCCTCCGATGGCCCGTATCAGCTAAGCTATCTCTAAGAATGGCCGGTCTTCGCATTAGGCTATATATCTGCAGGGCCAATTAGCAAGTTAAAGTTCATCTGGGTTATCGCTTACAGATCAGGTCACAAAAATTTGATCTGATCACTGGAGGCCTACATGTGAAAGTTGGTATGATAGCGTGAATGGCGGGGTTATATTTACATTTGGAATATTCTGCAAATCCGTATGACAGTGGTACAACGTTTTCTTTTTTTTTGCGTTTGCTATACAACAATTGCAGTTTGTGATGACAAAGATATTTCATGGGCGCAGGCGACTCAATGGCCAGTTGGCGCCTCCTGGCACTTGTTTCTGTGCATCAGCATTTCCCTCACATTAAGAATCATAAGTAACACCATTCGAGCGGCTGGTACCTGAATAATGTGTGCCGTGTAAGAAGAAAGCAAGGAAACGACTGGTTACGGAAGTGTCCTGAAATCATTATGAAATTTATTCGCCCGTGGCGGACCGCGCAGGTTTTTTTGCTTTAGCTTTCTTTATTTCTTGCGCACTAAGCCTCGGCAGAAGGACGACTAACAGGAGAGGCCACGGCAGAGACAAATGGTGCAATAAGTACCACAAAGCCACGCTATCCAGCCGAAAGAGGGCACCGCGAGCACCTTGTCTCCTTTACGCTGCCTCCAAATGAAAGCGAAGTAAAAGGGAGTGGGGGAAGGGAAGGAGGGTAATCGGGGTGCGGAGTAATTACGCGAACTGTCACGTCACGTGCAAACGGTTCAAAAAGCAACCTCCGCTGCCGCCGCCGCCTCACCCGACCGCCATTGCGAACGAAACGACCTCGCGCGGATCATCTTTCTCGTCGGATATTACACGGTCGGCGACACAGGCGCCGGCGCCAGCACCGCCACTCGGCACCCTCTGCGAACACCGAAAGCGAGAGAAAGCGACAAAACATATAACTCCTCCCACGGCCAGGCGAAGGAAGGGGGTGGTGGTACAGCAACTCGCCCAGACCAGCGGCGCCCAGCGAATATTCTTTCGGGCCGAAACACAGGATCTTTACGGACCGTCGGCTCCGCTTTAATTTGGACTCGTCGTTATCTTCCTGGCCATTGCTGTCTGACGCTGGGGGTCCTCGCTTCTCTTTCTTTCTTTCTTTCTTTCTTTCTTTCTTTCTTTCTTTCTTTCTTTCTTTCTTTCTTTCTTTCTCACTGAGCGGATTCCCTCCTTTTGCGTCTCCCACTCCCAGAGAGCCTCGGCCTCCTTCCCGTACTCGTCCTCGTTGTTGCCCGGGCGCCCTTTCGTGTGCATCACGGCAAACACTAAGGGTCCCGCAGTGCCTCCTGACGACGCGCTTTTGTTTTCGTCGCTTACTTGTTTTGTCCTCTGCTTGTTTCTTCCTTTTCCAACGTGCGTCTCTGAAGTTTCTGCTTTACGACATCCTCTGAACACCGCCCCCCCTCACTCCCCCCCCCCTCCTTTCATCTTACTAGTCTCCCTACAGACCCTTCTGTGTTTCTTACTTCTACGCCAAGCGCGACCCTGCGGAAGAAATCACGCAAACTGGAACAAAAGAAAGTAAGAAGAGCGGGGGGTGAAACAGACAAAAACATGGGGGCGGCTCGAAATTAATTTAAGCGCCCGAGCCTGAGCGTTCAAGCGTGAATACAGCTGGCTCGAGCTTTTCTTTTCCTTCTTCTCTTTCTTACGCGTCTATCACCCGCATGCTTCGCTCACTCGACCATTTCCAACGCTTTTATTTCTTCGCGCCATCATTTTCGTGGTTGTTTGTCGGCCCGTCTTCCGCCTCTGTAACCCTTCCGTTTTGTGCCCTCCGTTCGGCCGGGCCACGTCTTCTTGCTCGTTCTGTGTTTGCCTTCGATTCCGTTCCGTTCCCATGCGCAGCTGCGTTCACAAACCCTTGGGCGCCTGGTGTGCGTGCCCGTCTGTGTGCACACATGTGTGCGTAGGTACGCTGATGCGTACGCACACGTACGCAAGAGCATGCGCGCCCATAGGGTACGAGTCCTGGTGGTGCCCCCGGTCTGCCCGCAACTCGTTTAAAAAGCGAAGGCAAGACAACCGAAATCAGAACGGTTATTGCAGTCTCATTTTTTTTTAATTTCTTCAAATCTTTAGTTTATCTTCAACTGAACTTCACGCCTCGACATCTTCTCTCTGAATGCATACGGTACTGATTGTCCCCGCCACCTCACCAGCTGAGAATAAAAGCGCGACCAAGTTTATTTATCTTTGAACCCTCTTTGTCCCGCCGACCCTGGAGTCATGTTCGTACCCGAACATTGAACAATGTAAATTGACAAACAAAACTTCTAGCTCGCTCCTTCGGTGCTAATATTACTTGTCTGCACATGAGCCGTAGAGGCAAAAAACAAACTGTCGCCTTCTACCTCCTATTCAAAAAACGTTTACTGCTTTAATGATATACATCGTAAACCGCAGAGTGAGACTGCGCATTTATACTTTGTTTCTCTTTTGCGTGTAAGTGTGTGATGCCAGAAGTTAGACTAACCTTTAAAAAATCAGGTTTACGATTCTACGAAACTTTTGAAGTATCGCTTTTTACAAGAAAGCTTCCACATGTTTGCTCAAAAGAGAGTACTCGTCCGCATATTTTGATCTAACGCGATATGCTTCTTACGCGATTGAGAGGGAAATATGAGGCGGATATCGGCAGTCCAACGGAAATCCTTGAATTGACCAACGGAAGTTGGCGGAAATTGAACACATTCCAAGGAAAGTAGATTTTACGGGTTACTCTGTTTTCAATGGCCCGTTCCTCAAAATTAAATCCTGAGGTTTTGCGTGCCGAAACCACAATCTCACTATAAGGCACGCCGTGGTTGGGGGATCCTAATTAATTGTGGCCTAACGATGGCTAGAGCATCGGGTGACTGTGCTGGGATACCGAGGTTCGATACCACCACAGGGCATTTAATGCGATTTTTTATTTGCTATAGCAATTGTATGGACACTCCAGGCGCATTTCAGACAAATTGTCTGGGGCAACAGTCGAAAATATACTCAGCAGGTGTGACCGATATTTAGAAGTTAAATGTGTACATTAGAAGAGTTAACTGCTGGGCTAGTTGGTGATCTTGCACGCTAAAGAGATTTTGCGCCAAAAGAACACACACAAAAAAGACGACGACACCACAGGCGACACCACAGGCGACACCACAGGCGACACCACAGGCGACACCACAGGCGACACCACGGGCGACACCACAGGCGACACCACGGGCGACACCACGGGCGACACCGTGGTGTCGCCCGTGGTGTCGCCTGTGGTGTCTAATTTCTGGGGACCACGATGATTGCCCGAAATTTAGCAAGAAATATTGGAGTTTAATCGGTGAGACGGAGAAAAAAGACCAGTTAAGCTGATTTGAAAAAATTCTGACTCCAGCCTTCTCTAAATCTTGTGTTGCGTCAGTAGTGAGACGGAAATTGACTGACGTCATCTAGAAGGAGACCTTCAAGTATGCGCGCAGGAAGAAGTGTTGCGTGTTTTCGAACAATGTCAGCAAATTGAGTTTCACTTTCAATGAATTATTATTTGGAGAACTCAGGTTTGGTAGACGAACTTGAAGTTTTGATAACAACTCCTGAAAAAAAAAACAACTTGTGGCTGCCAATAAGCCGCCAAGCTAATCTGAAAAATTAATTGGGGGAATTGATGAAAATGGGTTGCAAATTGGAGATGATACATCACAAAGCTTCAGGAAAGTCAGGACAGTCATTTGCGTAAATCTGGATTCAAGCGGAATAATTCAAGACTAGTGATAAAGCGCATTGTTAGCCACAAATCTTGGCAGTCCAAGACGCAGCACTTTGCCTTTCAAATATTAATAAAGGTCCTAACTTGTATGCTTCATTTCCTGAAAAATTAACGCAGCCCAATTCAAGAATCGGGGGGGGGGGGGGGGACACAAAATTTATCAGTCATCAGCAACGTAGCCCTACGCATCCCTGTGTTTTCATTATTAAACCGACGTGACAATCCCATTGCACGTTCTTCTTTATAGCATTTGCTTCGATTTACTGGTGCCAGTTTAGCTTACCATCATAAGTTATTCCTAAATACTTCAAAGTTGAAACTTGCAGTGTCGACTCATCTCGATAATGAAGAGAAATAAAAAGGGGACTTGACAATGGAAACACAAGTAACGAGCATTTCTTGACGTTAAGGGGTAAAGACAGTCTGTCCGGCCATGACTCGAGTTCAGATAAATGTGATCGTAAAATTTTGTATAACTTATTGATATCTCATGATGACGAAAAAAATTCAATGGCAGTGGTGAAAGAACTGATGCCTGTGGTACGCCTCTCGTCTGTTTATATGTACCCAATGTCATCCCATCCTTGAAACAGAAGAATTCTCTACCAGAAAAGAACTCTTGTATCCAGGCCACTAAATAGTCTGGAACAGCACACCTTGCTAATCTAGAAACTAAAATTCGATGCTCGGCACTGCCATATGCTTTTGCGATGTCCAAAGTTACCAATGGTGATACATCTCCTCGTAGTCCTGCGAGTCGAATGTGGCTTTCTAAATAAACGTGAGCTAAGCGTATGGAACACCCAAGCCTATATCCTAGTTGTTTCGACAGCAGAATGCCCTGAGAAGAAGTAAATTCATTGAGCCGGATATGGACTAATTTTTTTTACAATTTTGACTAGATTCCATGTAAGTGCGATTGGCTGAATGTTCTCCAAGACATATCAGAGGTTTTGATTTTACAGTGGAGCTGTATATGGCTAGGGTACCATAGAATTTCTGTGACCGCACGCAAACACTATCATCATTAACGGCTCATTGCCCCGTAAGTAAGCAAAAGATACAATGACTCATAGCCTCGTGAATCAGAGGCTACAAGCATTCATCAAAGTGCAGCGAACAGTGCATACATTATTTGGAATCACGCATACAAAATGCGTTGTCAGTGATTTCAATATGGATGTGACGGGAGTGAAAAGAGAGGGGTTTACGCGTTTCGTGTTGGAGACATTTCGCTTGTGATGGCACACCTACCCGGCCCAACCGACCACCCAGCAGTGTACGTGCATCGATTTGACATCATCAAGAATTTGTCTGCAGTTGCGAGTATGCTAACCAGTGTATATCATAGCGACCACAAAGCCGTTGTGACCGTCATTACTAAGTGACAATCAGTCACGCAATAAAGTCCTTACCACAAGTTTTTTTTTTTACCACGATATTTTCAGTTCCGCTGGTTATCCACCCTCGCAGAGCGGAATGCATAACTTCGAATTCTTGCAGTAAAAGCACAATTTTTGCAATTCTTCAAGGGGTAGGAATCCATGCATAATGTAGTGAACAGCCAACTACATTCAAGAGTTCAAGAGGGAAAGAGTTAAACAATAATTTAATTATAGCAATTAGTGTTGTAGGATCGTTAGCGCGTGATAGAAGAGATGACGATGGTGACCCGCACGCACACCACCAAAAGTGTTGCATGAGCTTTTGCATAGAGGGAAGGCACGATGCCGAGTCTTCTAAGACACTGAGAAATTCGTCGTCAGTCCGACAATTTGTTGGTGCGTTTCTACTCTTTGCGCCGTAGGCGATTTTTGGCACCATGTTTTGGTCGCGCGCCGCCACCGAATTTTCGCGAAATGGGGCACATAATGATTTCGCATTAATAAGTATGAAGAAAAGTTATATTATTTTACTGCCAGAAGTCGAATTTATAGCGGAGTGTATCGAATGTTTTGGAGACAATGCAAACAATGCCATATTGCTCCTGAAGGGTAAAAAATAAATAAACCATGAAATTAGTAAGCTTTTATATGTTAGTATAGCTTCCGCATTATGCCCTTCTGCGTCCAGTAATGTACAAGGAATATAAAACAAGCGTATACGTCACTTTTACCTGTGGAAAATTAGGAAGGTAAGGAAAAAAATATTTGCAAAGGACAATAGCCCCCAGGGACAGGAAACGCATTACGTTTAACGCATGATTTCTGCTTTTTTTTTTACGCTAACAAATTGGGCCATAGTGTAATTTCTGGTCCGAGTGGAACGGACAGTACGCTTTAAGCTACAAACATCGGTCTCGTGCCGTGTGCCATTGAGGCACAATCCCTGCAACGTCACTGACTGCGCTTCTCATCATCGTTGTGAAACGCCCGAGAGCCGCCATGGCGCTGTCTCTGCTGCGCCGCAGAAGTTGACTCGCGTCCTGTGTCGCGCCAACCATATATATAGTTTCATACAACTGAAACTATAGCGACACCATGTCGTCCCCCACGCAAACTTAGAACAACATCCGAAGATCTTCAACACAACGCTTAACATTGCTATCGCTATCAATGCTGCAGCCTTTCCGGCGGTACTTCCTTTCTCTTTCCTCTCATCATCCTAGTCTCGCTCGTTCCCTTCTTCCGTTCCCCTCTTGCGGAGTGGCAGGTTAGAGCGCATAAGTTCAGCCCGACCTCTCTGGCTTTCAACAAAATATCCGATGACAGCTAAGCACTTATGAGTTGGGAAGATGAAAGCATTAATGTGCAATTGAACGATGCTGAACAGGGCCTTCGTTATGAACTCATCGTGGACAAGCCAGAGCGTCGAGACGTTTGGCGCATTTTGATTAGGCCTTACCGAGGCGCAGTTAGAAGGCAGGCAAGAGCTTGAGCGGACAAGGTACGCGCGGATGACATAGACTTCCGAGAGCGAGAGCGAGGGTGACGTGGCATCGCGGTGATGCCCTCTCGCCTCTAGCAACACCTGGAGCGCTACTGCGGCAGCGGGTGTTCCTTTTCGCCCACTCTGGTCCGTTGAGGCGCGCTCGAGCCGTGGCGTCGCATCCAATTAGAACTCCGTCGAGCAGGGCACGTGACGTGGCGTGGCAGCCAATGGGAATTTAGGTGCTGCTACAGACGCCGGCTTTTTTGCTCAATGAGCCATTTGACGCTTTCGGTGAAAAAGATGTCCCTTCTCTCCTTTCTCTTAACGCGATAGCGTTAAGGGCCCGTGTCGCATAAGTTCTGGTGTTGGTGTCTTGCGTTGCACGTCGTTTAGCGAAAAGTCATTCCGAAATACAAACACGCAGACATTCTGCTTGGCGCCGAGGCGTTACTAAACGAATTGAATTCCTCAAAACAAGATGCGTTATAAAAATGTCAAAGTACAACCTAACCACAACCTGCAGACATGATACCGTCGGATTGTAATTTGAATGTACCAGAAAACATAATTCTGTTACGTGGAAACTCAAACATAAACACATTTTCCAGTGTCTCTACCGTTCATAGAACGGCGCGCTGCGCTCAATGCTTTGCAATAAGACAATCCAGATGGCGCTCGCCTCCGCGCATCCGCAGCCCACGCAAGAGGCCGTGTTTCTACGAGAACGCTCGCCCGCTCGCCTTCGTGCATAGCGTTCGCCGCTAGCGTTTCCCGGAAAACATTACGGTTACATAAGCTTCAGTTGCCGGAAAGTGCGAGAAGCAGTGAGGGATCTTTGAATGGCTAACGCGTTCCGCTTTTAAAGGCGAAGCTTCACCGTATTTCAAATTTTGTTCCTGTGCATTTGCTTCCCCGCTGAGTTTGAGCGTGCCAACACTCGGGACTCCGCGGTGTCTGCCAAATCAGCGACTCGAGGCCGAACGCCGAGCCCCGACTCGCGTGACCCAAGAATCGCGTGATACGCGTGCTATAGGAGGTCAGTGCACCATCAGCCGTACTACGCGGAGTACAATCTGGCAACCGCTTAGCGGCGCAATCCTTCTTTGAACGAGAGCTACGTGTACGGGGAAGAAATCGAGAGTCGTGAATTCGGAAAACATATAGCAATAAATTTCATTCTTATATGCGGTGCCAGAACGTTGTACTACCATGAACCATTCATATACTATATGTGCGGACCAGGGATTCCGCGATAAAGCCAATTTTCTTCTTCGCCTATGAACGTAAATTGAGGACTGCGGTTCGATCTTGGCATTGCGAACACCCGATTGCACTCGTCAATATCAGCTTGTGCGCATGTATAGACCTGTTGCATAATGCCTAAAAACCTGTGCGCACACTGGGTTCCCACCACCGTTGCGAAGGATATAGATCTGCGTGCTGGTGAACGCAAAACACGGCTTTAGGCGAGTGAAGCGCGGCTCAAGATGGATACGTTTTCGCGAGTTCGAAAGACGAGAATAGGGCGAGAACAAAACGAGAACATCCGGGCATCGCTGCAAGAGTGAAACGAGATCATTCGGGCAACCAGTCAAAACATAAGAAAATGTGGTCTCTGGTCCCCAACCTCTTGCACAGGCCCGCATTACACACGCTAGTTACTGCCCAAACAAGTTTTCACAATATTGCTTCCGATTTCATCCTAATGTTTGTTCACAGTATCACTCAAGCTGTAACTTCTTGTACGCTAAAATTTAATTTGTCCTTTCCAATAGCGACGTTAAAAAGGCAGATACAGTGCACCATACACTTGATTGTCGTCTTTTGGAGCTGAGACAGGTTTGCCTCTACTCTTTTCAACGGCAGCGGTCCGTGAGTTCAGCGGCGCGGGTTTTAAGCGGCTTCCTTCGAGAGATGGCTCCACGCTGCGTGACCAGGCCGGAAGCGTCCGGCGTGCCGTGAATTTTCTTTATTTACTTTATTTACAGAAATACTGCAGGCCACACGGCCCAAACAGGAGGGGCGAAACACAAGCTCATAAACAACAATACAAGCCAATTAACAACTAAAATATGATTAAAATAAATAGCAACATTGAAAATAAAAAGTTGTCACAAGCGCTAAGAGAAAATGCGGATATAAAAACAGTAACAGTATCAGGTGGATTGCAAAGACAAATAATTCTAATTATATATAGATAATAGGCAGTCAGGTGACAGGGTATTCCGGTCATTAATTTTTTGCATAAATAATGAGAATTTAAATACATTTGTTCTGGCAAAATAAGGAGTTAGAGAAAGCGGGTGCGTATGTCGAGTGCGCTGGGTAGCAACTATGGTGCTGGGTCGAGCCGAAGCTTCCGAATAAATAATCAATACAAAAACTTTAAACGCTGATCTTTGCGCTGGGATTATAATGAAGGAACCTGATTACATTCCATAAATGACGAGACAGAATGCTGGTGGCCGTATGAAGAGAAAATAAATCGGACAGCCTTTCGCTGGATTTTTTCAAGCGCGTAAGTGTTATCGTCAGTACGCGGGTCCCAAATAATGCAAGCATACTCAAGCTCTGGCCGAATGAAGGCCAAAGCTTGTACGCCAGACGCTTTACATGGGGGGTGCATCTTTAAGCTTTTGACGTAAAAAGCATAGTTTGCGAAGAGCAGCAGAGCATGTTTTAGCAATATGGTTGTTCCAGCTTAAGTTGCTTGTCAGAGTAACAGCTAGGTATTTATACTCACACACCTCAGCTAAGGGTTTAGAGCTTATAAAATAAGAAAATTTTAGGGGCTGTAAGTCACTTTGTGGAGCGAAGGAGCACAGTTTTGTCATTGTTCAGTATTATAACCCATCTGTCGCACCAGGTAAGGATATTATTGAAGGCCATGTTAAGGGCAACTTGATCGCCGGCGACATGTATGTCATTATAAAGAACGCCATCACCTGCGAATAAGCCACCCTTTTTTGGTTCATTAATAACTGCGACTAAACCATTAACGTAAATAAGGAACAAAAGTGGCCCTAGGACACTGCCCTGAGGCCAGAAAGGTGCCCGATTTTTTCCCATTGATTTCAACATATTGTCTGCGATCATTTAAGTAGGCGGAAACCCAGCAAATAAAAGATGGTTGTAACAGCTGTGAGGTGGTTGTGAGTAATCATCGTAATTACTCCAATCAATCTGCTTTGCTGGTAGCCATTTCCTACATCTACTCACGATTACGGGACAGCCAGCATTTATTTATATTCTATCACATTGAAAGAATATTAGACTCTATATGGTGCTTTGTTATGGCTCATATTTTGCAACCAACCCTCTTTTTTTTTTTCTCCGCATCATTCGGTAAAAGACTTCCCGTGTATGTAGGGCGGCGGACCAGTTTGAGAAATGTAAGCTTGTCTGTTCTGTTGCGGAAACGTGTTTATTTTTACCGCAAAGCTGATAGCCTCTAGTTAATCGGGATTTTTCGTGGCGTGCTCACCCAAAAGCAAACGGCAGCTGTAAGGCTTTGTGTTTGAGTTTCCGCGTAACAGAATTATGTTTTTATGTTTTCTCGTATATTCGAATTACAATTCGAAGCTTTCACGTCTGTAGGTAGGGCCATCAGTCGTACTTTATGTGTTTTCTTACGGAGTTTACAATTAAACATTCATTTAGTTCAATATAGCACTTGCGCTTTGTGGAGGGCCTAGAAGGATGAAGATGTATGCTGCACTTACGCACACGTGCATACGCGCGCGAAATACGTTGATTGTGGTTGTGTACTTGCCTATACGTCGTCTAATGTCGGTTGTGTACTTGCCTATACGTCGGCAACAGCTTCGCTGTACATCCAATTTCACAGGGTGGAATGGAGGCAGAATTTTCGTTGATTTCTCAATTAATTGATTGATTAATTGATTGATTGATTGATTGATTGATTGATTGATTGATTGATTGATTGATTGATTGATTGATTGATTGATTGATTGATTGATTGATTGATTGATTGATTGATTGATTGATTGAACCCTGCCAGATGAAAGAACAGAGCTCTCTGTGCTTTCATCTGGCCAGTTCGGCGAGTTTCTTCCTTTCTATGTTGCGCTGTGCCAGTTTTAGAAGGCCGTTAAACTAGCGTTTCTGCATTCCGCAAATTAACGCCTACGTCCCCCACCCCTCATCCCCCCTCATCGGATTACGTGATTGTTCGGTTTATACTTTATCATACTATATATCTAATGCGTACGGTAGATAACTGGTGGACCACTACAGTTACAGAATGGATGCCAAGGGAAGAGAGCGCAGTCTGTGGCAGCAGAAACTTAGGTGGGTTAATGAAATGAGGAAATTTGCAGGTGCAAATGGGAAGCAGCTAACGCAAGACATAGATAATTGGCAATCGCTGTCCTGCAGTGGGCATAAATATAGGCTCATGATGATGCTGACGATCTATAATGCACATGTCGTCCATGTTGTGACACTAATGAACAAAAGACGTAATAACACGTGTTCTGAATTGTCAGCGTTCACCGCTGAACAACAAGGCAAAACAAAAAGAGACAACTACGTTTTTTTGCAATGCTAAAAAAAGCAAATAGCACATGTAACGGATGCAGGTTACCCGACCCTGGCCGCTGACTGCGGCACAGCGATTTGCACGATTCACGATCGTTATAGGCAGGCGGAGAACGCACAGCCGCTAACTATGGAACCGGAAACAGATTGCCACGCTTTGCTAGACATTCTGCGATCAAAGTGAAATTGATCTGGATGCTTCATTACAAAACTTTGCCACCAGTTCGTGTTTCTGCGTCTACTTTCGTAAGCGTATGCTTTCTTTCACCCCCTTCCATCGAACAGCGTGCACTTTACAATGATGTCATTTGCGAAAAAGAAACGGCAATATGTCAAACAAAAATTAGGCCCTTTGTCGACGTGAAACTTTTAAAAATGAGTACAACTTACACTGTTCCCCGCTAGTTATATAGATCGCTAGTTATATAGATCAAAGCACGTGAAGTTAATTAATAGTTTCCTAATAAACTCGAGACTGATGGGGGTGCCATTGAAGTTCAGATATTTGTACGAGACACCATAGTGGCAATAACGAAACAAACTTTCGTTCCGGACTGCACCGCTATGTTTGCGTAAAATGTAAGTAAACAAGGTATTAGCGCAACTAATATATCGCAATAGTGTATTCACTGTTTGACCACGATAACTGTTATAATGAAGCTTCAGCCAACTTTTGTGATGTCTGTTGCAGGTACCATAATCATGTTTGTTACCCGCACGTTTCCTTGGCAGAAAACTCTACAGAGGACACAGTGGCGTAGCTAGGTCGTCTGGCACCCGGGGCCCATAGGTCTCCTGTCACCCCCCCCCCCCCCCAACGGGTGCACTCGAAAAAGGCGAGAATATCGAACATTTCGAACATTTCAGCACCATTACAGCCGCCTTGGATACCGCGCAAGTCTCCCGGTTCCCCCCTCCCCTTCGCTTTCTTTCCCAGAGATCGCGAATGCAGCAGGTATACACGCTGTTTTTTCTGCGCCAAATAACACAGGGTGCTGCACTGATAACTTGTGATTAGCGCATGTATGCACATATTCTGTGAGACTGTAAGGCTTGGCAGTTAATACAAATGCGGCATCGTAAAAAATATGGCTCACGTCACAAGAGACAGAAGATATCTTTGTAAAATTTTAATTACCAGATCAAGAAGCGTGGTGATGCTTCTATCGGTGAACCCTCAGTTTCTCGATCGGCAAAGGAGCTGGCGTATCTTGGGAGCGGCGCTTAGAAGCTGTTCTGTATCGTGTTTTTGTTGCGGGACGCAGATGACGGCACAGTTATTTTTTTATTTTTATTTTTTTAACTCTTGGCAGCAGCTATTTATTCTTGTGTCAAGAAATGAAGCGCCCAGCTGTTAGTGCGCCTACGCGGTTGTCCCGTGTCCTCTTTCTTCGTGCGTTGTTTTATTTGCCGCCTCCGTTGTAAACATGTATAACCAACTCGCCTACCAGCACGTGCTCAGTTTAGCTCAATGCAAAGGTATACGAAAATGCTTGTCGGTCATTTAGTCGCCCCTCTTTGCCGCCTCCTCCCAAACGACCACCGTGCGAGCAGTACGATCTCTCTCGACGAATAATGTAAGCGTTGTTGGTCTCTTTCTCCCGTCCGTTTCAGGTGCCTCCAAGTACCACATGTTTCCCGAAGGCGAGCTTTACATCCGGGACGTGGACAAAAGCTTTTCCTATCGGAGCTACCGATGCCAAACGAGGGACAAGCTCACGGGGGAGTCGACGAGGAATTCTCTCCCCGGCCGGCTCATAGTGACAGGTGAGAGCCGATAGTAAAGTGGCGCCCTGGGAAAAGAAAATTACGATTAATTCTGTTAACAGTCACGTTAATTTATTTTTATTACTTGTCACACGAACTGATGAGAAGAGATTGCAATCTCGTTCAGTTGGCTATTAATTGTGCATTGTTTCATAAGGAAAGATACGTGTTGAATAAGTTGGCATTTAATAACCAAGTATCGCAGCACTGTTTCAGCGACTAACGAAAGGTCGGTGCGGATAAAAACATCGCAGTTTTCGCGTAACTAGCTCAAGCGTCGGTGGAGAGCGAGAAGGTGGCACCCTGTTCGGCTCGCAATCATCAATTTTACTCGTCGCGAACGCGTGCCCATTACGGCGCTGGAACACTGTGCACATGAGTTGCCGCATCTATAAGCTTAGCCCTCTTCTTTCTTTAGTTATCATTTCCTGCCCTTTCTTGCCAGCTACAAATAAACCCGAGCGCATATGTGTCAACCCTAATTAATTGACACGCGCGCTTAAGCCGTTGCAGAGGCAAGAATATCACGCAATGTTTGCGCACACGTACCGCCTGCAGGTCAGTCTTGTTTCTCGCACTCCACTTTCGCCAAACGAAGAAGAGAAAAAAAAAAGAAAGAATAGAAGGTCTCGGTATTGTATGCCGCAGATAACATTGAAAAACGACGAGCCACTCTCACTTTAATAACTAGTTCATCCGTCATTCTACGTTCGCATTCACTGAACAAGACTTCGGTGCAAACAAAAACAGACAAGCGAGTAAGCAAGAAAGTAAGTAAACAAAAACGTCGCGCAAGAAAGGCGAAGGAAGGGGAGTCGACGCATGTTCGAAATTAGCGTTGCATTGTTCGCGCCTTATTTGGTTGGGAAAACTCGCGCCGGGGCCCGTCTCAGTCACGGAGGGATTGCGCGCCGGCAGGCGCCACGGTGCGTCTCGTCTCTGCATTATGCGCGCGAGTTGTTGGGTGTTGGAGGTGGCGGGGGAGGGGTTGGAAGGGGTTTCGAGAAAAGCTCATTTTCTCGCGCGCGCGTACCCCCTCGCAATACCGAGCGTAGCAGTCAGCGTATCTGAAGACAAACACGGCTTTCTTTGCCCCCTTGAGACTGCGCAGGAAAAATACAGCGAGAAAGAAACAAAACTCAGAAACGCGAAAAAACTGTGGAAGCGACGACAGCAACAGTAACGACATTTGCGCTGAGACTAGCGCGCGTGAATAACACTCGGTAACAAGGAAAGAGGATGTGGAAAAAGAAAAGGGGAAGGGGGGAGGGTAGTCTCAAAATAAAAGGCAGTGGAAACGTTTCCTTCTTTCTGAAGGAGGATGGGAAGGTCAGCGAAAGGAGGAGAGCTTTCTTGAAAGAGCAAAGACGTCGACCACCACCACCATCTTTCAGATTACGGCTAAATAACTCGCCCCGCATAAGCCTGGTTTGCGTTTCTCACAATTAACGCGGGAAATAAAAAAAAAGCTTTCTACTATGTTTGTTTCGTGTACTTATATGGGCTTCATTGTTCTCATTTCGATCCCGTTCCTGGTCCTCCTCCTCCTGCGTAAAAAAAAAAAAAAATCAGCCATGCGAGGAGAGCCTCTGTTCGCGCTGTCCTTAGCGTGTCATCGTCGCTCCTCGCCTTGTGTTTCTGCGTACGCGCCAAGCATAAGCACATATGCACTCAACCATTCCCCCCCCCCCCCTCTTTTTCTCTTAACCGTATGCCTTGTTTATCCAGCGTATACTCAGGAGTGTTGTTAAACGGTACTTTATTATTTCCGCGAAAAACGGAAGGACGAGCGAAAGGGGGTAAGAAGAACGCAAAAGGGTCGAACAGCGAGGGTATACGGGAGAACCGCTATAGCACAAGCTATAGCTAACACGCGGCAAACCCCTCTGGTGGCGCACGCCGGAACTAAGAGCGGCGGCCATTTGTTCCGCTCTCCTCTGGTCTCGTCTCGCTGCCAGCTCGCGCTTTTCTTTTGGGTTTACATTGCACGCATTCGCTATAGCGCTTTCATTGGGGGTGTTTCTTTGTTTCTGTGTTTTTTTCTTTGTGACCTCGTGCTGCAGTGTTGGTGCTTGGCGACGCCCAGTTGACAGACAACCCTTTTCCCCCAAGAGCAGCTTGTCGAGCCCGTCCAACCACCGTTGGGGGAAGTGGAGGGAAAGGAACGAGGCGTGACGGCGCGAACTGGCCATTTACATCGCGACTAATGAGTTTCTAAACTCCACTGCTCGTAAAGCCCTTCCGAGTTTGCTGTTTACAATGTTGATTGCGAAGGGCTTGTTTCGTTTCGCGAGATTAAAAGAGAGAAGAGACGAAAGGAAGGGGAAGGGGGGGCGCAGCAGAACCAGCAGCAGCAGCGACGGCGCTCTGTATATTGCCACATGCCGGACCAACGTTGTCCTCGTGCCTTAACGGTGTTTGTCGTTCTGCCTCGACTTAGACGCGCGCCATTTGTTTTAATTTGGGCTGCGTTTCACTCGTTGCCGTCTTTTCTTTTTCTGTCGCCCTCCTATTGTCGCACTTCAAGCAAGAGGTTGAGAGAGAGAGAGAGAGAGAGAAAGTGGCGACAATGAAGGAGTCCCGGAGAGATTATCGTAGCTGACGAAGAACACGTCCGAAACAAAGATCGGTGCGATGAATCTGAAGCGGAGACCGAACCGGCTTGAACAAATTGCCCGGGGGCAACTCGTTCCACTTAGGAAACTGAATTTTAATCGCTCCCGGAGCTTAAAGGAGCGGTGACGCGGCATTCGGCAAACTTCAGACAAGCGCCTAACTTCTAACCCGAAGCAAAGGTTTTTCAACAAGGATTAAAACGTTCTTTACGGAGTCGAAATTTCAACGTTTCTTTTTTTTAGCATTATTCTTGACAAACCGAAGACGTTCACTTCGCGCATCGCCGCAACCTCTCGTTCTTGGTCACACATTGGCGTGCGCGTGTACTGCACTGCATTTAGGAGCAAGCGGTATTTGAACGCCACAACATCGGGCGCCGCCTGGAAGGTCTTGTTTCACTCAACGATCGTCCTGATCGTTACCCGCTTTAAGCTACAACAGCGAGTATGCCGCCGTCCCGTATAGAAAATAAGTGCAAACTCCGACAGCCGTCGCCGCCTTCTTTCTCTTCCATTCTGTAGTTTTTAGTGGGGAGAGTATTATATAAGGACTCGCGAAAATTCGATTCACTGAGTGTGCTAAATATAAGCTTGACTTAGGGGAAGGTGAAAGTTGTCTCTTTTGTGGCTATGCAAATTCAGCCGCTCGACGCCTTAAGCAGGCGCCTTGCGCGCGCGCGGTTCGCTACTCGGGAGATAAGCAGCGCCCTCCCGGGGAAGAACGAGCCTGCATTGGCCATCGTTCTTCAGCCGCCGAGCCGCGAACGACTATCAAAACTCGCGAAACAATCTTAACCGAAAAGAAAAAGTCGAGATAAAGATAGCAGCAAAAAAGCAGGGGATGTATCCAGCAATACCGAAACAACATCCCTCACTGCATACCTCCCCCCCCCCCCCTCCCCTTTCTTTTTTAAACTATAAGCAAGAAAGAAAAATGTGGAGTGCGTATGCAAATGAGTTGTCATTACGCCAATAATTATTCCTCTATTAACAATTCGTCTCGCGGCGGGGTCTTTCTTCTCCTTCCCCTTGTCGTCCACCACCGCGGGGGCGTTCTTCTCTATAGCGGCTTCTTCTTGTTCTTCCTAATAATCTTAGTCCCATTGTAAACGCTGTTTTGTTTTGTCTCTTCTAGCCGGCTTATAAACCACTCCTGAAGCGGCGGGCACGCAACGCGTCGTGCCACCAAGACTGCCGCGCGCCCGCGTGGCACTCGATGTATTCAGGGCCCCGCGAGCGTAGATTATTCAAATTAAAACACTGAGCCGCCTCGTTTCGGCCTTCGCCGCAACCTCGATTTCTCAGGAGCCCGTCGCGTGCACGCGTACTCGCGCTTGCCTTCTCATAAGCGAAGCCCCGGAGCTGCAGGACCAGCATTGACCGCCACCACGGTTCCTCCTCCTGTGTGTGTTTTTTTTTTTCGTGTATTTTTTTCCCTGCTGTGTTTGTCTATTATTAGCGCAAGGAGAATGGAAAATAAACTAATGACGGCAAGCGCACAGGAATCGAAAGCTGTCGGAACTCAAAATCTGTCAGAACTTGCTAAGTTCTATCAATGGCTTTTGTAGTATGCAAAGCAATCTGTATTTACAGATAAAGAAATTGCCTATAGGCCCGAGCAGATGCCGCCGTAAAAATCAGTGACTCCACGGCGAGCAGGCACGGTAACTTAGTGGAGGCGTCGGCACTCGTCATTCGCTTTATGCATCTTTTCTACCTTACCGCGCATCCTGCCAAGGCAAGAGTTTGCCTTTGCATGGTATTGCAGAAGCGTGATTCACTAACGCAGCTCATCTTCGCCCGAACCTCTGTCAAGTGAATTAACTTTCACTTTTTACTTCGGACTTTCCTCCCATTCAATATGGATATAAACTCAATATAAATTTCAATCTTAATTTTCCCTTTAGTGTCTCCCTCAAGCCCGATTAAACGACAGTACTAAACATGGCAGTTCAGTGCCGAACTTTTTTTTTTCATTGTACTTTTTTTTTTCGAAAGATACTGCTCGAATGGATCTAGTAAAGGAGGATTCCGCACCAAGAGTCAGAAGGTTGGGAGCGTCGCCTTCAGCGGAGTTTATAAAGAAGACTAAAAATATATATGATATGGAAAAAAATGAAAAGGAAGGAAAGTGCTCCCGTTGCGGCGATATTACGTTCCCTTAATATCTTTCGGGGAGCCGGAAAGTTGTGCGCGGGTGTCGCGATGCGCTTGAACGCGGCGGCATGCTTGCTTTGCCGCTTCCGTATAGCCGGCGCGCACTAACCGAAAGGGCAGAGACTCTCAGCTGCTACGCGAAGCGAGTGAAAGGGAGCGCCACTGGGCGATCAAAAATACAGAGGGGAACAGAAGGAGGAGGAGGAGGCGGGGAGAGAGCGAAAGCATCACGTGACTGAGTTCCCCATTGTGCGGATAACAATTCCTTTCAATCTGCTGGCGGGCGCCCCTTTGGCCTCGGCAGAAGCCCGGCCTCCGCGCCTTTAAGGTTATCTTTCCCGTCGTCACGCGCGGGCTTCAGTCACTGACGCGATAGAAACTCCCGGCGCGTGCGATAAAGAAAGGGCCAAAACACGATAAAAAGAAAAGGAAAGAAAGGAAGCTCGATGACGAAAAAAAAAATGGCGGGCGAGGCAACTAACTAAAGAAAGAGAGAGAGATAAAAAAAATGATGTCCGCGTCTCAGATTTTTGCCGCCGTAATAAATCGGCCGAGACGACGACAAAGGCCTGTTCGAAGTCGATAATTTTGGGCTGAAAGCCGCGCTGCAGCCATTGCTTCCTTGGGGCTTCTTCTAAATGATTTCTTTCTTTCTTTCTGGCGAAGCGAATGAGGCGAGAATTTCGGGAGAAGGAGAGTTAGAGGACGATGCTTTGGAACCTATACGATCTACGTCCCGACTTTGTTTCGCTTTCCATTTGCCATCCCCCTTTTTTTTCTCCCCTAGTATCCTCATTTACCCGTTGCGCGAGTTGCTCTTTTGTTACCATCTATGCTCGGTTCATCATTTCTCTTTCTTTTTTTGTTTTGGTTGAGGGTGGGGGGAGTGTACAGACGATGGCCTTGCCACCCCTTCTCGCCCCCGTATAGGTGGCCTGCTGTAAAACAGCTAGCCGACCGACACCAGTGCCTCGCCGATTTCTCCAGTCGATAAACGACCGAAACTGCCTGTGAATGCCCCCCTCCCTCGCAAGCACTGGCAACGTACAGCTATAGCTTTTCTCCATCGGCCACCCATTGCATCCCGCGGAGGTCGTTACCCGTACCTTTTCATTCGCGGGCGCTGTTCGGGCAATTATTCCCCGTCTTCGAACCGACGCGGTTACGTTTTATTATCTCTGGCTGCTGCACAGCACAAGCCTTTACACGTGATCGGGTAAGGATGCGCATTATCTTCATTCTCGCAGACCTTCCTGTCGCTTTGTTTGCTTTTTTTTGCTGTTGCTTCTTTATGCACCGTGGACGAAAGCGTGGGGGGACAGGAAAGGCAAACGACCTGATCTAGCTTTTGAAAAGTTGGAGATTTTTGCGAGGCTGCCGCCCTGGCAAAGAAAGCGTTATGAAGTTCTTGGTCGAAGGTCACTGAACGTTCCTAATCTTCTGGCATAACGAGCGGAAGGAAAGGGCTCCTTGCCATCGCATTCTACGCTTTTCCCTTCGGCCGAAATTGACCGAATGTTTGTTTTTCGTGTGTGCGTTAAAAAACAAACATTCCAACACGTAACTATCAGCATTCTGCTAGGCATGACGACGACACAATAGCACCAGGACGACGCAATTTACTATAGCTAAGTGCGCTGCATACATGGCCGGCATTAGTGCGTAAAAATAGTGCAAGTCCATGTGTCATGTCTCATAACCATTGCCAGTTAGACAAAGCCTCGACACGAACAAATGATCACTGATGCCCACACACCTTCAGCCTAATGCATTAATACTGCCCGAATCAAAATGGTTGTCTGTAGCTGTTATTGTTCTTTATCTCTAGTCAGAAACGGTCCATAGGGCCTATGGAAAGTGAAAGGGTGATTAAGACAGGGTGTGTAAGCCGGCAGCATGTACGAAGTCATAGAAGTTGCGTCTGCAGCTGTTGGAGCACGTCCGTGTCCCGTAGGCCTCTGAGTCAGCAGCCCCGCTAAAATATGGCAGCAGTGGAGGTCCGCCCGCATCCCCGGACAGGTCCAGAGGAGGTGGTGGACATCCGCCTGGTTCCTCGGTGCCGAGCAATGTGGTGATGTTTAAGAGATTCGGTTGTGGTCCCTTCTCCAGGATGAGTGGACCGCCAGTCTGACAGCACACCAAGTCCGGATTAACCGCAGTAGCACTGCCTGAAGCCGGGACAAAGCAGAGGGAACGCGGACGGCACACGATGGAATCGGGACTCGTGTGCTAGCGCAGCTTCTATAGTCTTCACTTCCAAAAGTGTTGCGAGGGGTCTATTGGGAGCGCATGGCTTTGAAAGTTTTCAGGTTGGGCTGCTTGGTGAGCCACCTCACGGGCGGCTATTGCGCTTTGTTCAAAACCGTGACACTGAACACGGTCCATTATCACTGTGCCCCGGAAGTGGTTTCATGTCTAGAATAACTTTAGTCCGGCAAATGACAATACGAACATTGCGAGCCACGATGACCAAGATTATAACGTACAAGCAACAGTGCACTATATACACGGTACATGCACACAGAAAGGCCCAGCTGAACGATGTTGGTGGCTTGTTCTGTCTGTTAATGTTTCCCGATAGCACCCAATCTCCCTATCCCACTTAGCCTTTTGAGAAGCAGCTACCTACATTGTGTAAAAGCAGTATTGCCTTCACAGGCACGAAAAACACAATCCATACTATGTAGTCAAGCATATCACGTGTTGCTGTTATTTTAACACGCCGAAAAACCCCTTCGTAATACTCCAGAATAAGTATCGCTGACAACCGTTCTTTTTTTCTCTCGTAAATGAGCGCCAGATGCTCAGTTCCTGTCAAGTGCTCCGAAAATGTTTCGCATTATGAAGAAGCTTACAGCGACAAGTACCTGGCACTTAGATTTGGCTGCACGCTAAATACACCCTCTTTAATGGCGCTTATATAAGTATTACACACACAAAAATTATATGATGGAGTTTTACATCCCAAAACCACGATTCTTTAACGCGCACCTAAATCTAAGTACACGGGTGTTTTCGCATTTCGGCCCCATCAAAATGCGGGCGCAGTGACAAGAATTCAATCCCGCGGCTTCGTGCTTACAGCCCAACACCACAGCCACTAATCAACTACGGCGTATAAGTATGCCAGACAGTCGGTTTGAGAAAGTTCGCAGCTTCACAAATATATGATA
This sequence comes from Dermacentor albipictus, assembly GCF_038994185.2. Lineage (NCBI taxonomy): Eukaryota > Metazoa > Arthropoda > Arachnida > Ixodida > Ixodidae > Dermacentor > Dermacentor albipictus. Next base: position 29,839,861 of record NC_091823.1, on the reverse strand, counting down.
GAGTGAACATCGAGGTTGTCCAGAAAGACGCAGGATAGGGGGGGGGGGGGGGGGGGGGGGGAGCGCAGAAGTTTCTTCATGCAGCTTGATTATGCAGCTTGATCATGGAGTTTGATCATGCAGCTTTTTTTTACTGTACAGCACGTAGCGGAAGCCTCACTTTTGTGCCAACTGAAGCAATCGCGCCATGCGATGGCAAACACGTCAACACGCCAATGCGACAGAAAATAACCCGCACATGGCAAGGGACAGAAGCAATTCACACGAGCGAACAAGAGCCGGCACCGGTACCGAAGTTTGCTTTTCGCGGCTCTGTGATTCGACCGGCGCTGTGTGGGCACTGTGATGAAAAACGAAGATTTCCCTTTTACTTGCGGTGGCAAGCCGTACTTATTGGTTGCACCGATTCGCAGTCTCTTGTCTGGAGACTTTTTTGTGTCATATGTTCACCAGAGATCTGCATTCATTCAATGTTTGACTTGCGGTAGCAAGCATTCTTTGTTCGCACTGGTTCGTCTCATCTTACCTATTTGCTGTGCCATATGTCTAACCACGCAAAAACAAGAATAGAGCAAAGAGACAGGCGGTAAACGACGTTAAAGTGTGCACATTAATCTCAGAGGCAACAGCCGTCATTCGCCTAGTACATACATAGAAGCAGCCATAATACCGCGCCGCAGCAAACAAAAAGGCTTCGCCAAGGAGCGTGCATGGGGCTTCTTCGGGCGATCTGCCTTGTCGTTCGACTGGGGAGGCCTCCTCCCTCTTCTTTTATTACCCTCACCCCTACCCTGTGCATGCTCTTGAGGTGTCCTCGCAATGAGAGACAGTTACGGTGCTGCACTTTTCTCTTCAGTTTCCTTTCTATAAAGTCACTACCGCGGAGCGTAATATCTGCACCCCGATATAGCAGCAAGTCGTTCAGCACCTGGAGCGGCTGTTGATGAACCAAAGCACACACGCCAGGGTTCACCACTTGCAAGACGGACGCGAACGTGCTATTGCAAATGCTTTCATTCGCAGTTCATAGGAAGAGCCTTTAGTGTTCTTTTTTCCGATTTTTTTTTTGTCTTTCACTGACAACTTCTTGCTCGCGCAGTTGCCACACTCCCAGCCGCGCCCGTGTTGTCCGATGTTGAGCGTGTCACTTCGCCGAAGCTGCCCCCAGCCAAAGGAGAATCCATTCATCTTCCTTATGAAAGAAAGGCGCCGCGGATGCATTTCCGGCGTCCGTGCTAGCGGGTAGGGAAGGGGGGGGGGGGGGGGAGTCGCCTTTCCCGTCCACGGCGGCGGCGGCGGCGGGCAAAGGCAATTAGGGGATAGCGTTTCGGGGCGCGAAAAATTGCACTTTTGGCGTCGCGCTCGTCTTTACCCGGCCGACCGACCTCCCCCCCCCCCCCCCCCCCCCCCTTAGCACGAGCGCGACTCGCAGACCCCGTGCGTCGTAAGCGAACGGAATAAAGTTCAAGGCTGGCTGCTCACATATTGACCACTCCCTTATCGCCTCTCCCCAAGCTCCCCCGGCCTCCATTCCGGGCCTTTCCGTTTTGTTCGTTCCTCTCTTTCACGAGCCTTTTGGACGATGTCGCCAGATGTATCAAATTGACTGGCGCAGGAAGTCAATAATATCAATTATGACGACCAGCCTCCCCTCCCTAAGCCCTCTTTATTATATTTATTAACAGAGACATCCTTCATTTTTCCCAGGCCCGCCGTTCGTCCTTCTAGCTTAGTGTTGTCACATTTATTATTGCTGCCAACAAGAGATACTAGGTGTCCAGCCTCCTGTTGCCGACTAGCCCAGTCGTAGCTGATCTTTTGACAGTTTAACTATAGCAATGCAGCACTAGCTGCATGTTCGCAATGTTCCCCCTATGTTCGCACATTACAGCAATACAATTATTGTGAAGAACTATATAACGGCGACATTGTCTATTTCAAACAACGGATGGTTGTTGATTCTTCCCTCTTGCACTGTAAATTTTCTTTTGCCTCCGTTTTTTATGCGTGTGTTTTGCTTTCGAACAGAGAGCAATCTGTGCTCTCTCACTCCTTGCCCCTTGGGCTTTGTGTTCCTGTATGTGTGTGAGAGTGCTGCTTTAACATGTGCTTGCGTGCACACGCTTCCCGCTGGTGCCGACCAAACTGTTCTTTCTTTTCTTCCATTTTTTCCTTTCGTTTTGACCTTTGCGCGCAAAAGTGCAGTTGTTCTCAACGCAGCAAAAATCGTCGCCTCCATCCTAGTTCTCGAGGTTTCGACGTAGAAATGAAGGAAGAGGGCAAAGGAGAGGAACAAAACGGCAGCGCTCAGTTTTGCCGCGCCGCGATTTCCTTGTGTCGTTTCCGTTGTTCCTCATGTTTCCTATCAGTTTCCTCGCACGATGTTTCTTTTTTTTTTTAGAGAAGTATACTTCGTCGTATGCAAATTTGTCTCTACGACGCACGTATACGCGGCTAGCATACTCGCTGGCGTTGCAAAACGACGGCAGTTACAGCGCCGCGCCGTCTGGTGTTTCTCGCATGAATAGCGAGCGCCGCGCCTTTTTTGTCCCGTGTGTCTTGTAGTGGGGGCCCGTACGCGGAGAAAGGTTACGTTCGACACTTAGCTTCTGCTTTAAAAAACAAAAAAAAACAGGGGGGAGAACGATGTCGTCAAGGACGTTTCCGAAGAGGCGCTATACAAAGAATAATGAAAGCAAGAAGCCCACACATAAGGGCCCATTGTATGTCTCGACGCATTCACAAAGAACACGAACCCCTGTCTGCCATATGACCCGTGCAGTTCTGGCGAAAAAAATAATAGTGATAACAGTAAAACTTGAAGTAAAAGGGGGTGTTCGAGGGTGCCCTTCGAGATAACGTTCGTCGGGGCCAGCACCCAACCGTTCTCGCCTGTTTACGTAACATTTACCCCGTGTCAGTTTGTATCCAAAGAAATGTCTTCGAAAGCAGGGTTTCGTAAGCGCGAACAGGATAGTCATCCTTTAACATAGTAATACCTTTGTTAGTGTTAGCCAGTTCTTGTTTTCCTTGTTTTTGATCTCGGCGTGAGACAGACAACGCCAGAAATCGCTAAAGCGATACGAGAGCTAATATATCGACGAGAAAATGAAGTGCACAAAAAATAAAGACGAAAAATGAAACGTTTAAAAAAAACGAAGACCGAAACGCAAGCGGAGTATGTATTTTCCGATGAGATACGAAGCGTTCGCCTAAATCGCTCGACGGTGAGACGAAGAGGGATCCTGTATTCAGTGCTGCGCGATGCGATACATGCATACGGCAATCCTAATTGCATTAGGATTGCTACTCGGCGTTTTCTGTCTATGCTCGCTGTTTCTTTGTTGCTTAGCAAGATGTTCTCTCATGAGATGTTCCCTCCTTTAGTGCAATCACTATTCTCTTTCTGCCTCTCTCTCTCTCTATCTCTCTCTCTCTCTCTCTCTCTCTCGATTTCCTCATTATCGAGCTTCACGAAGAACACGTGGAATAGTCGAAGCACACTTTGGATGTTTTCTTTTGGTGTCGAGCAGCGGAACGCCCGTAATTTGCAAAGCTTGTAGCGTCACCGCAAAACTTGCGCTCGAAACGGTGATGGAAAGACATTTTCCATCGAGATACGCGAAACTCTCTGTATTTTTTTTCTCTTCTTTCTTTATTTCTCGTAACTTTCCTTTTGTTGTATTTTTTGCAGCTCCTCCGATTATAGATACCCCGCGAAAACAAGTCTCAAGTCGAGGTTAAGGAACCTGAATATGTATAAGTTCATAATTTTTTTTCCCTTTTGCCTCGTTTTCCTCGTCTCTCTCGCCAACTGAACCAAGAGAAATGAACCGCCTACCTCGTTAGCAGCGGATAAGTCTCGAGATTTTAAAGACACGACGTACAGATTTACCTCGCTTTTTTTTTAACTCTCGTGTGGGGTGTGTACATAGCGAGTGCTTATTCACGCGCTACAGTGCCTTCGCGTTCGTCGTTTTCTCAGTTCCCGTGGAAACCGTGAAGCGTACACGCCACTGGCTGAAAAAGCGCTCTTCAAAAGCGCCTCCTCAGTTTCTGCCGACGCCGAGCGACCTCGTTCTCAGGAAGGAGGGAGGGAAGGGGGGGGGGGGGATGATTTCTGGCTGAGTGGCACGACAGGTGCCTAAACGGCTTAAATCTGCGACTAACAGGACTCGCGTATTAGGTATACAGGGACCGCCTGGGCGCAGAGATTAGAGGCTTGCGGCAAGCTCGCCTTCCGTCGTCGCATTCGCCCCGAGAAATAGAGGAAGCCGTAGACGTTGGCAAACCGGTGCTCGAGCGTAAGCTGCAGGCAGCGCGATGCCGTCTCGATCCGCTCCCCTTGCGAGCGCTCCTGGCAGGGCGGGAGAGGCCGCAAAGCGAGCGGGTGGGCGAACGCCCCCGAAGGTGTCTGCGGGATCGCGGAATGTGGCGCTAATGAAGTCATTCACTTTGCGGAGAGGTTCTTGAAGGGTGATTGCCATTCAGAAAGTGACCAGAGGCATCTTACTGAATTTATGCACCCCGCTTCATATAATTAGTAGGCTACGCGTGGCGGAAGCCACGCGAGTAATGTGATCATAGAAGTCTCAAAACCATGCGTTTTCTAAGGGTGGTTGTGTTTTGGTTCGTTACTCTTTCTACGAAACAACTATTTCGTGCATTACAACTGCAGCTTATATGCGTAACGTAACTTATGGTAAAGAGAGGTAGGAACCCGCACTTAAATCAGAATTTTGATGTGTAAAACTCGGCGTAGCAGGATTCATACATTGGGCTTCGTGGTGTTGATTGACAGGTAAGAGCGAAAGAATATGATTAGTTTTACTGGGTGTCTGGCAAGTTGCACGTGACGTCTGTTAGACATCTGTAGGGAAAATGTGCGCCACGTAAGAAAAAAATTTGGGCAGAACCCATGTCACGATGGCTGTCGATGGTAACGGGCTAGCGTTGAATCAATATAGCGACACGATGTACTGCCACGATCTAAACGAGTTTTACGCGAAGCGTGTACTGCATTGAGACTCCTCCTCGTTAGTCCCAATAGATATTCGTTGATTATTCGGTAATGTGTATCGTCCCAAAGCAACACATCGGCTACAAGAAACGCCGTAGTTAATTTTACCCACTTTGTAGCCGCCGCGCAAGTACAGAAGCGACGGCGTCGCGTTGCTGAGCTCGAGGTCGTGGGTTCGATTCCGACAGCGGCGGCCGCAGTCCGATGGGCCGGAATGCAGGAACGCTCGGGTGCCGTGCATTGGGTGCGCACTAAAAGATACCGAGGGGGTCTAGATTATCCCGGAGCCCTCCACTGCGGCGCGCCTCATAATAAGGTCGTGGTTCAGGCACGTGAAACCCCAGGAACAAATGAAATCAGTTTTGCCCACCCAAGTCCGCATGATGTACCCAGTTCTCGACACACAAGCGTCCTACTGCGACAGCAGTTAGGTGCTCTAAACTGGGTTTGCTTTGATTGTCCATCCATCCGTTCCGTCACGACGACTGTCGTCGTCATCGACCTTATCACGTCTTCGTCAGACCGCCCCGAGATCCTCAAGTTCGCTATACCGCCACGAAGCGAAGAAAAGTAAACCGCGCCCACTGTCGACCACGTTGCGTTCGCTAGAGACAATCCGAACTACGAGAAATGGGCTGGTATAAGACAGTATCTTTTACCCGCACAGAGGTTCAAGTGAGGCCCTGTCGGTTCTCTGCGCAACAATAAATCACTATAGGATACCTGAATAATGCTATATTTCCGGATCATAGGTATCTCTATAGCGTACAGACCTGCATACACACACTGGTCAAGTGCTTGATATATTCGGACTGAATGTGTACAGGAAAAAAGAAATACTTATTTTGCACAGATCTTCTGTGGCTCACCGCATAATGTCACTACATGAGATTCATTGTAGGAGTTATGACCTCCGAGGTAGATAATCTCCAGATAAGGCCTTCAAAGTGACTCAGCGATGCTGAAAAGCTGTAGAAAGCTTCTACGGCAGCTTCTCGTGCTCGCGTGTTTGGCTTGCCGTTATGCAAAAAAAGAAGTGAGGCGTGCAGACATGACACAAGAATAGAGAAGTGGACCTCACTTCTTTTTTTGCATAATGAATCCTTACCAAGTAGCTCAGCTTACTGTCGTTCCGGCTTACCGTGCACGCCTTACACACTTACTTTCAATGAATAATCAACCGCCCTACAGAACTACTGGCTTCTTAGCCAGTCCCCTATGGTGGATGAACGCAAGTATTTGAGGAACAAGAAAGCAAGCAAGCAAGATCAGACAGTTAGGTCTTGGCGTCGGATCACGGCTGCATTGCGTTGACGTAAGGCTGCCACGTCGCATCGTCAGGTCTTTGGCCGGTGCATTCTTTGCCTGCAGGCTTCGTCGGGATGGTGGCGTGTCGTTGTTATGTCGCCGAGATAGTGTCTTCGGCGTCTTCGTCGTCGGCGGAGGATTTTCGTAAGTTCGACGAGCAGTAACCACACCTTCATCGGTTGCTGCTTCTAGTTTTCCTGATATGGGCTGATGGACCGGCCCATACATTTCCACCCGCACTTTCAGCCAGCCCGCACGGCTTCGCGTTGTCAAGTAAGACGATCTGCCTCCAATCTCGCTGAGTGGCTCACCACACGAAAGCCAGCGCCATGCCAAATCTTTCTCCCTAGCTGCCTTATTTACGAAGTCAAGCAAACACGATGCGCAGCAAAGGTTGCGCGCGAGTCAGTGAAGCGATGCTATATATAGTTTCAGTCGCCGTGAATGCTTACAGAACAACACGAATACGAATCACTTCACAAATTAAAATTAAAGGGTGATGTAACGGATTTATTTCACTGTCGGAGGTATATAGAGGCATAGAGAGTAGAAATGGGTAGCCGCGTAAATGAGAGTATTAAAGAATGATCAATAAAGCCACGCTCGCGTATTAACGGTCAGACCGCTCGGCCCCTTCCATGTACGTCATAAAGGATGATGAGGAGGGCCTCTTGAAGACGTTGTCGGTGAGCTGCCTCGCAATGGACATCCGAGCCAGACGCAACCCGAAGGCAATCCATTTTTCCTCCTCTTTTCGTCCTCGCTGCCGTCTTCGCGTTCTCGTTTTATTTTTATTTTTTTTTCATACATAGAGTGGTGCGTTTATACGTGAGCGTTTATACGTGTGCGTTTATGCGTGCGTTTACGTTCGAGAACGAACTCGAGCAAGCGAGCGAACCGCAGTCCTGATCGTGCGCGCAGCGTATTCCTCGGAGCGAATCGCTTCCCAAACCGACTCGCTTGACCGCCGACGCTCGCGTCCATACCGAAGGGTCCATCGATTTCGTAATGTAATTTTGAAGATGCTCTGGTCGCAGCATCGACGTAAAAAAAATCGAATAACGAAGAAACGAAACCAAAACGATGCAAACAAAGTGTTTCCAGCAGAAAAGTAGGAAAGCTGGAGAAAAAAGAACTCAATCGCACGATGTGCAAGAGGAAGAGAGGAACGAAGCGCGAAAAAAAAAACGAATCAAGTGAACGGAGGTGGAAGGTCGGGAAAACAGACGATGAAGCCAACGCGAAAGAAATGTTCAATAACGGAAGAGAGATGAAGAAAATGCTGCAACAGCGAAGAAAACCAAAAAGAACCGAAGGGCGATGGGGGAAAGATCGGGTGGGAGAGAAGGAAACGTAAAGTAGGTGGTTTTAAGAAGAATAAGACGCGAAACAAATAGCGTCGATCTCGCGGAACGCATCGGACTGTAGCCGGCAAACAATACAAACACGCCCGTCCTCGCATTCGCGCGATCGCGCGGTCTCGCAACGGAGCCTCGGCTGCGAAAACGAAGGATACCCGCGTGCCCCGGAGGCGAGGCCGTCGCGGCGGCGCATCATGCGCTCAGCCAGTGCAAACAGGGCAGCAGCAGCAGCAAGCAGGCTACCCCGCTATACTTCTCCAAGGCGGGCAAGACGCGCGAGGGTGGAGGAAAGAAAGACGACAGAGAAACAAAGAAAGAACGATAAGGATAGCGATCCGCCCCTCTGTGTCTCTTTCTCCTTCCTTTCCCGTTCTTAATTTGGAAAACATCTCGCTTTGATCGAGTTTGCTCTCGGGATCGACCCGATCGCGAGATGGATTCGCTCAGCACGCAGTGAGGGAGAGGGTGTCGGAGAGAGAGAGACAGAGGTAAAGAGACAGGCAGGACGGAGCGCGCACTGAGCCCCGAGCTCCTGTCTTTCTTGTCTCGGCCGAGCTCCCGCGGCCACGGCGAGCACGTTTCCCATTTCAGTTGTCGCCGTCGCCGTCACCACCGCCGCGGCCGAGCAGCTAAGACCCTGCGCTGGCTTGCTGGTTGGCTGACTGGCTGGCTTTCTGACTGGCGTGCACACGATGTTAACGCGCGAGAAACGGTAGAAATGCGAACAGTGAGCGATGTTATTTGGCTGTTTATTATTTTTTTGCGCATTTCTACAGTATAATATAGGGTCGCCCGTTCTCGACTTCCTTTTTCGTATTCTTCCAACTCTGTTCTTCCCCTGCAACCCCCCCCCCCCCGATTTCTGTCGGCCTGGATCTAAATCCGCGTCAGTCGGTCTGATCCCCGGGATTTCGCTGCGACATATCGGGTAACGCCTACGACAGCGGTAGCTGGCCTCCTTCAACGCGCTTTTCAAGACAGCCGGAAAGCGGGTGATGGGCGTTATTCCTGCACTTCGCTGAGCGCCTTGCTTATCGGAGCCGCGGTGGCGTCTGGTTGCACTCGACGTCACGGCACCAACAGTTCAAAAAGCAAGCAAGAAAGAAAAAAACAAGGGGAAAATGCTGCGGTGCGAATGTAAGAGGTCAGTGCTGGTCAACATTCAAGCCCAATGTGATCTGTGACGTACGAGTCGCCTCCTGTTGAAGAGGAAGAATTAGGACGAGAAAAGCAAACTCCCAGTAACTGTTGTCAACAGCTCCTCAAGTTCTTTCATCTTTACCTTCGAATCATCGAAGCCAGTGTCGATAGATGCGAAGCACATTATTTGTTTGAAAAAAAGAAAGAAAGTAAGTAAGAACAGCATTGCGAGGCAGAACGGCGTGCATATAATTTTTGTGTCTACCTGCCCTTTTCACAATTTTTAGAAATCGCACAGTGGCCTTAAACTCGATTGGTCTGCTTCATCAATTTTTACACAATATGCGCAAACGAAACGATAATTGAAGTGCGCGTGCTCCTGTCAGCAAGAAATAATAATGGAAGGGAGAGAGAGTGATTGTAGAGAGGAAGAGGTGCTATTTTCCACAATGGAAGTAAGGAACGTAAGGAAAGTCTAATTACTTCGCGGTCTGGCCATACCGCCAACACAGCCTGGAATTGAAACTGCATCCGTTGTTCGCGTAGCAATACAACCGAAGGACACTAATCACTTTCAGTCTAGCACCAATTTTTCAAAGAAATTCCGATTTTATTGCCATAGCAATCATATGGACGCTCCAGGCGAACTTTCACCGTCGCCGTCGATGCGCCACCCCCGTACTTTTCCGTACAAAGTCCAAGTGCGATAAGATTGTGTCTTGCGTGCCGTATGCTATGGGTGCGAGGGAAAGCTCGTGAGGGTGAGCGGAGAAGGACGGTGGCCTGATGCGCGTCGTCTTCCCTGGCTTCCCATGTTGTAAGTTCAGGTGATACAGCGCACGCCAGTTGAGGAAAGATAGCGTCTCCTCATCTAGCCCGGTTCTCTTGTCTCTGCACAGTTGGTAAAATGGAAATACGCTAGACCGATCGTGGCTGCGCATGGCTTTTCGAGCGGCTGAGCGCATACTAGTACCGCATGCTGTATGTTTCATTTCATTTCATTACCCTCAAGCACATACGCATTACAAAGGGGAGTGGTACATAACAAATAGAGAAAAATTAACAAACACAATTAAGACTAATGAAACAAAAGGCGATACAGAAAGCCAACTACAAAAGAAAAATAAAGAGCCACATACATGTTAAAGTAGACGCAAATGATAAAGAGAATAAACGGTGATAAGCAACAATGCTACTCAGTAGCTCATAGAACAATCACAAGCGGAGAAAAAACCTGATAACTGTCTGCAAAAAAATTTTTTTATGTGAGGGATCAGCATCAAGATAACGTACGAGAGATGAGCGAAATGGGTCATGATCTGGTATAGATGCTACGTCGCGCAGAAGGCGATTTCGCTCTGTCGATGTACGAGGTAGAAAAGAATGAAAAATGGCATTGGTTTTAGAACTGGTGACGTTTACTTTGTAACAATGGTCGATCGGGAAGAGCGATAAAATGGTTGCGAAATAGAAGCATGCTTCAGTTCGTCATTATGATAAATTTTGTTAAAAACGTTAAGACGATATACTTTCCTATGAAGCTCAAGAGAGGGCAATGATAGCGTTAGTTTCATCGAAGTTATGCTGCTAGTACGATTGTAATTGGAAAGAATGAGACGCGCCTAACTATTCTGGACCATCTCGAGTGAAGACGCTAAGTTTGTGAAACCGGGGTGCCAAATTGCAGAGGCATATTTTAATTTTGAATGTACTAATGTCTTGTATATAGTCAGCTTAGCAGAAACAGGTGCTTTATAAAAATTTCGGCGCAAGTAACCAACCATGCGATAACTGTTAATTATATTATCGATATGTTTTCAGCAGAGATCATTAGTCATATGAACAGCTAAGTATTTGTAAGAGTTAACGGGATCCAAAAGAATACTAGATACGGGATCGGATACTAGAATACTAGATACGGAATACTAGAATGCTAGATACGGGATCTAAAGGAATAAGTAGCAAGATTAGTGCATTAACGTTTAGATCCATGGCCCATGTTTTACACCATTTAACTATACTATTTAGGTCAACTTGTAAAGCAGATCGAAACATCGGTATGGTCAGCTATATCGCGATAAATAACGCAGTCGTCGGCGAATGAGTGCATAGGGGAAGTCACGCAATTAGGAAGCTCATTAATATAAACTAAGAAGAGCAGAGGGCCCAAGACGGACCCCTATGGCACACTTGACGCGACAGGTGTTAATGATTAGTTGTTATTGTTAGCGAACACGTACTGCGACCGTCCCTTAAGAAAAAAAGATTCTATTCAGCTGAGAAGATTCACGTCAATATTGTCACGTAGTAGTGACGGTAAAAAACACAGTAGCACTACTGTGAATGACGAAACTGTGTTCTATTGGGCGAACTTGTGCCCACAAGAACAAGTTACACTCAAAGCACAGCAATAGCGACGAACACGGTTGGCGATCGTCGAAATCTGATCTGCCGGTCAAGCGCGTTTACTTTTATACATGAGCCATCGAAGGTTCCAAAGTAACCGCATGGTGCCCGCGTGTCTTCCAGAAAGTACTGCACAATTCGCGTCGCACATGCAATCAGATTCCGCAAGCTTCGGTGACAACAGACAACAGAAAAAACCATCGATAGCATTCGAGAAACTTCCGATACATGCGGGCGCACCCCGCGCTGAGCGATAACATTTGTTAGACGGTGAAAGCGGTCACCCGAAAAAGATAAACAAGTACACGTGTCGATATTGAGACACCTGAGTTTAAGAAGGCAATGATGAATTTTATCAAATGCTTTAGAGAAATTTAGGAAGATGCAATCAGCTAAAGAACGATTATCGATAAGAGCATGGAATGAGTAAAACTCAACAGCTGAGTCTGGCAAGAGTACGACTTCCTAAAACCATGCTGTGCCGAATTAAAAAATAGTTCGAATCAAGGAAGCTAGCAATGTGTGAGTAGATGACGTGTTTAAGAATTTTGCAAGGTGCGCTGGTAAGAGAAATGGGGTGATAATTAAGGGGTGATTGCTTAATACCTGACTTATGAAGTGGAATCCCCTTCGCCTGCTTCCTAAGCTCGGGAAGAATGCCAGTATTTAATGACTGCTGAAATATTTTAGTAAGAAAGATAGCGGAATACATCTTTGTTTCTTTGAGGAATCTTGCATTTATACAGTCAGTACCAAAGAAGCATGAGGGTTCCAGTGTGTCAATGAACTTTAGAATTCCGGCCGCATCTATATTGGCTGCATGCTGACGAAATCGGAGAAAGGATATGATGGTAATGAAATATTGCTTATGGATGGGAGATGCGTCTCGGCGATCGTACTATAGAAATGATTCTATTAAGCACGAAATTCCGACAAAACCCATGGTTCAAGATGGAAGCGCACTCTTTACTAGGCACAGGTAAGCCATTCTGGTCAACTAAAGTGATCTCGTTGTCGCTGTGGGTATTAGTTACGATGTTCCAAAATTTTCGAGGATTACTGATAAGCATAGAAGGGAATGCGTTTTTCATAAAATAAGATTTCGCAGAAACGACAGCTTGAGTGTAGATGTTAGACGCGATAGTGTATGCATGCCAACGCTCCTCAGTTTGCCGCAATTTGGCGGACCGAAATAAGCACTTTTTCCTGTTAGAAAGTCGATATAAATATGAGTTAAACCATGGTGCGTTTGTATTTGTTGGTATTATCTTTTGGAAAATGCAGGCTTTTTAAGATTTAGAATAAGGTTCGCAAACAGGTCCCAGTTCTCCTGGACAGAACAATATTCAAAACCATGAAGGTAGTTATCTAGAAAAAGCGCAAGTTCACTATTGATCCTTTCCTACCTTGTTGTAGTCAAATATAACCTTTCGTTTTTTCGTACTTGGGGATATAATGAAGCATAGATCAAATTGCAGTAAAGAGTGATAGCTGAGTATAAAGCTGAGGATAGCTGAGCTGATGCATAAAGGTTATCGTGCTTGCCATATCGGGATTAGTGGTCAGAATTAGGTCAATAAGACTTGCAGAACTGCCGACAAGGCGTGTGGAACTATCCACGATTTGAGTAAAAATGAAAAGAGAGCAAGTATCAAGGAACGCTTGGCAATGTGAAGAATAAGGTTCAGGCAAAGATTTCGCGAACGCAGTTAGCATTTTGCGAGCAAACCTGGTGGCTGCGCAGTAGTCATCAGAAACTGAACTTTTGCCACTCTTGAGCCTCGCTGATCAACATTGGGGATGCCATAAATTATTAAATTATTTCTGCGAGATCTATCCTCTAGATCATTTATGCGGGAAGGAAGTTCACTGTTTTTTTGGGTCAAGTCATTATTGGTTTCGTTCGTTAGCTGCAGTTCATATTCTAGGCTACCAACAGCGTTGACTTTAGTTTCAAGGGAAGGAATTCGTGCATCACATTGGTCAGCCTCCTCGCTAAGCAATCTTGATTGGCTTTTATGTCACCAACAGCCTGCGCCAACTTAGCCGGAGCCGCCGCTTACGCCTTACAGGTGGTAGTAATATGTGATAGCGCAGCCATAACATCATTATGACGAAGGCTACACGGCAGACCATTGTCCTAGAATAGCAGCTTGGACTTGTTGGTCTTCCATCCTGGTCTTAACAGCGCAAAACGTGGAAGAGACACGAGACTAGAAGACGACACCACAAGCGCTTGTGGTGTCGTCTTCTCGTCTCGTGTCCCTTCAACGTTTCGCGCTGTTAACACCAGGAAGGCCATTCTCGCCGGTTGTCTCAGACTGACGCTCTCCTGGTTGTACGCGAGGGGGGGATGGTGGGGGGGATGAGCTCAATATCTTTCGAGCATACCAATAAAATACTTAACGCCTCTATGCAATCACAACACATGTAACACAACACTTGTGATCGACGTCGATCGTTATCCATGTGTCCCACCGTGCTGCTTCCATACCCACTGACGTAGCGCCGCTGGGTCCTAGCGTTTAAGACAGGGTTGGTTGTTGTTCCTGTAGATGCGGCTAAACCGATGAATACGGAGTGCACTCCGACAAAGAAAACGTCGTGGTTCAAAGAAAAACTGCACTTCTGAAGATGGCATCGTCACTGGTTGGTAGTCTCGTCCAGGTCTGTTACTCTTGTTGTAGTGACCAGGCATGGTAGAAGGCAAGCCAAAACCTGGACAACATGAAGACGTCGATCGTGATGGCTGGCGGCTTCAGGCTTCATTCTTTTTTTTTTTATGCGCGCTGTCTTCCCGCGCGTCTAATGTTGAAGGTCACGTGATCTCAAGTATATCGGAGACTCGGTAAAGCGAGACGCAACGTTCGCTTCCCACTGCGGGCGCTCTTCATCGAGCCGTCGTTGTGACAGCGAGTATTCGTGGCCATCGAGTGAGACCTGTTCATATTTGTCGGTGTACGCGTGAACCATGCTTGTTAATTTAATTAGGAAGCAAATGTTTACTGCAATTAATACTGCCGATAAAGCTACGACCCTTACTTCGTTTAGTTTAATACCTTGCTATCGCTACCAATGCTTCGCCGGTCGGGCAAAACTGCGACTTTCTTTCACTGCGTCCGCCTTCCTAATGCATTTGCTCGCACGCACACACGGAAAAGCGCGATTGCGACAGGCGTTTCTCTTCCGATTTCTATTACATAATAACTGAACTCGCAGCGGCCTAGCTAGGCGAGCAGCATAGGAACGAAAACATGGGAATACCCGCCGTCGTGGCCATGATCTTCCGCTGCAGAGCACGAGGTCGCTGGTTTCGATCGGCAGCCGAAGATCGATGGAGACAGAATGAAAGAACACCTGTGGGTACGCTTGCCCCCTACCCGCCGTAGTTGCTCAGTGGCTATGGTGTTAGGCTGCTGAGCACGAGGTCGCGGGATCGAATCCCGGCCATGGCGGCCGCATTTCGATGGGGGCGAAATGCGAAAACACCCATGTACTTAGATTTAGGTGCACGTTAAAGAACCCCAGGTGGTCGAAATTTCCGGAGTCTTCCACTACGGCGTGCCTCATTATCAGAAAGTGGTTTTGGCACGTAAAACCCGATAATTAAATTTTTTTACGCTTGCCTCAAAGAAAGCTCATTGGGGTTCAAAGTCAATCCGGGGCCCTCAAATATACGACTCCGACAGCCCGTTTCAGAATGTTAAACTCCGTTAATCAGTCGATTAATTATTGAATAAAAGAAAATCTCAAATTATGGTATTTACAAATCGAGCTATCGAAGACGCCGCAGCGGGAGGCCTCCTGGTTAATTTCGACTACCTCGAGTTCCTTTAACGTGCACCTAAATCAAAGTACGCGAGCGTATTCCGCACTCCACTCCGCCCCGTACAGGAATGCGGCCACCACTGCGGGGAGTCGCACCCGCGGCCTCGTGCTGGGCAGCATAAGGACATGAGCCACTGCGGCGTTTAACCATTAGGCGCGACGTCGGTTATACACTCGCCTAAGGAAACGTCTCATCCAAGGTGCGAACAGCACCCAGCTCCCAAAGCAAGAACGACTGAAAGCGGAGACGGGTCGCCTTGCCGCGTCCGCAAAACGCATGCAGATGATTAACGGCGTATGCTCGCGCTCGAGCGGAGACGCGTCTCCTGTTTTCGCGTCGTTCCTTTGTATATTTTTTTAAGAGAATCTTTATTTGCCTCTTCTTCCGGTTTTGCGGGCGCTGCTGCTCCTGCTGTTATGGTGTTGCCGCGTGTGCCGCTGGGTTTCTTGCAACAGCACCAGATGGCGCTCACCTCCACGAATCCCGGCTGGCGCCGCCGCGCCAGCGTTTCACAGTTTGTGCGTATATATTGCACGTGCTGTGCTTGCTTTGCTATGCGACAGAAAGTGGAACTGCTGGGCTGCGGAGATCGTGTGCTGAGATGTGATTATGTAAACGTTACCATCGTCCATAGCCTGAAGAGAGCGCTTCGAGCTGGCGTTTCAACAGCGTGCTGGCCACGTGCGCAAAAGGAACACGCGTAAACCAGCGCTAGCAAAATGGCTCCAAAGCGTGTGCACTCAGCGTTCGAGAATACCCAGGCCAGAAAGAAGCTTCGCGGGGAACAGGGGTGTCTTCGCTACGCAGCGTAACGTGGTACAGATCGCGAATGTATGCATACACTGTATGCATACAATTATAATAAATAATTGAATTACATACAGCCCCATAATTCAATTAAATTTTAACAGTTCTACCGCGATGCGGTGTGCCATGTGAGCCAGTGATAATGCTCAACCCTCTCAGAGATTATCCACAATGACGCACAACGACGCCTCAAGCAAACACGTCTCCCTGTGTGTTCTGTGGACCACGCACACAAACAGCAGCGGTGCACTCAAGGTAACGTTTTACGCCAACTCGCCATCATCGTATTGGACTAAACGCCGAAGAATATTACACATTCGCCGACAACATCACCGCTAATTATCGTCAATCAAAGCAAACAGCATACAAAGCTCCGCTTACATCGATTTCCACAGTGCGCGGGATCCGCCAAATTTCTTTTTTCTTTGGTACTCTCGCGCGTCACGTGAGCACGCCAGCGTCGTCGCTCAAAAGCGAAGCACTGCAGCTGCTGCGCGTGCTCGCCCGAATCAATGGACAAAGCCTGGCCGAGCACGTCCCATGTATTCACCGCGCTCCGCTGGCCTCGGCGTTTCTAATTAGCTGCTGCGTGTCGTTTCACGGGCCGCCAGTACAAGGCCATAAAACTTTATAAACAATGCGAGATCCTCTCCCCGCTTTTCTTTCAAGGCTCCGCGCCATGAATCACAATAACTCGGCTTGTTCTCGCTTTCGTTAGCTTGAGTCTCTTATGCTTTGACGTCGTACGCCTTTATTTTTCTGCTCAGCGATTTTTTGTATTTCCATTTCTGTGTATGCGTGTGTGTTAATCCTAAATCCAAGCCTCGTGTCCCGGTGTAACGAACGAGGCTTCTTTTTCGCAATATAACAGCAGGCGATACGCGAAGCAAAAGCGGCCAGAATTGAGACCGAAATAAAGAGCGCGAAAAAAGAAGCCGGGGCACCGAGAGCTTAAAGAAGGCATATATTGAAACACATTAGAATAACTAATTATATTTCGCCCGATACGTCTCCGTTGACCCTGTCGTTCCTTAGCGCGTTAGTTTCTCTTCATATGCTATTCTTCGTTGCGCCTTCTGACTCGTTTCTTTCTCCCGAAGCCTTATTCGAGGTGCAAGATTATCTGCTTTGTGTGAAGGATTGCTCGGGGTAAGGGAAGTCTAAGATTGGGCTCGGATAAAATAAGAAAAAGAAAAATGGGGCAATATGGAGACCTCCGCTGTTCTTCTGCTTCTCTACGCGCAATATATATATTTGTCTCTTTGTCTCTGGCCTGCTATACACTGCTGTTGTAGGGGAAAGATGGTATCTCTACGTTGACTACATGGGCATATTGTAAAATGGAAAATTGAACCCTCATAAACACCAAATTTAAAGGGAGTATTAAGCGTGCCAAAATCGAAGAAAATAGGCAGTAATAGAGACCTGCGAGAAGAAATGAGAAACAATGAAGCGTAGACATGCTTAAACAAAATTGTTAAATGTCCAGATTTCTTTCTGCATATTTTTTTCTTTAACATAAAATGGAAAGATAAAGGTAGCGTTGCCATAACCTTAAGCGTTTACATGTAAAGAAAAAAGAAAGGTCTCAGAGAGCCTTTTGCCGGAAATTACTCCCAAATGCGAGATGCGCAATTTATTGCGCAGCTGGTTATAGAAAAGTGCTGCAGTCTTTGGCACTCTACGTTACCTGTTGACGCCATTGTTCCAAAACCCTGAATTACTGGCATGTGTTACGATTGGCGTCTAACACCCCGTGCAAAAAGGATGATCGGAAGACCATGCCTAATCGAAACGGAGGATGGATCCCTAATTTATTATGGGTGTGTCGAGTGGTTGCCGGTCTGGCGGGCGCCCCGCAGTGATCAGGGGCCCCTCAGTGTGTGTGCGTGACAGGAGGGAGGGCCGCTTTCCGCGAACTGTGAGACTCAAGGGGAGACTACTTTCTGCAAACCAAACTGGACCCACCGGCTGCCGCCAGCGGAGACAAGCACGTGAAACGTCGCCAAGGGCAGAGGGAGTAGCCACCTATTACCGACCGGACTCAGTACATGCCACGTGACGTTGACGTGAGCAAAATCCCGCCTACGATTGTAGCGAGCCTATTTAAGCTGCGCCACAATGTATTTTTTGTTATTATTCTCTTCTTTTATATCCTTCACCAACCATGGAATAAGCAGTGCAAGTTTCGCACTAGAAATCGTCTCGCCCCTGCCTGGTCGCCATGGTCTACCGGACGCCTGTAGCCTGCTGGCAACGCCACGCTATCAAGTAACGCCGGTCGAGGTTCGAGTAACTCGTCGCAACACATGTCACAAACGTTCGTGAGGGTGGAATCATAAAGGCGTGTTGCAGTCGTTTGCAACCTGTGGGAGTTCTAATTTGTGACCGTGGTGCAGCCCATCGCCCGAATTAGCGTCGCTGGGTCGTTACGAGTCACCGTCGCCGAATGCTGCGCTTCTTGAAGGGCGAATACTAGCAACCATTTCTCATATCCTTATTGGACGGTTTCTTTCAAACAGTGTGCCCAATTGTGTCTTGCTCACTTTTTTTTATACGTCATCGCGTCTGCAGAATCCTATGGAGTGCGAAGTTGCATCAAATGCCCGCTCCTACGCGTTAGAAGCTGTTGGTTCAGGATGCCACGACGCAAAGAAAAGATTCTCGCTTGGAAGTCGACGTCTGAAAGATTGAAGGTGTTCCCATACGCTTGCGAGAATTTTCCAAGTCGGGCACAGTTATCGAACGACTTTTCGAACGACTTCGTTCGAAAAGGAAGCCAAGTGTCACGGCGCCATGCAGAAGGCACCAAGTTCACAAGGCACTAAGCTTTCAGGTCAGCCGAAACCCGTGAACGTGAAGTTGCATCAACTGCTTGTTGCTATGCGTGTAGGAGTTTCGCGCTTGCAACAGCCACCGCGACGTAAGCACGCTTGTCATGTCTCTTATTCGTTAGCCGATACGTCGAAACACTTATACATTTGTACTACAATGAAAAAAAAAACTAAATAACGCCAAGGCTGGCACCGCGAAAGGTATTCAGGTTCAGGCATGCACCAAAATCGACGCCCTTATGTATACCGAGAGTGCGCAGCAACAAGTGCTCAGTCTTCGGCTATTTCAAGTGTGTGTCTGGAATCGGCGTTGTCGTGGTTAATATGATTATTATGATGATAATATTGACGACAACGACGACTTTCATCATGACTTAAAAGAACGACCATGAAGCACGCAAAAAATATGCAAATTGAATCGGAGGCTGCTGAAGTGTTTTGTCAAGGTAAAATAGAATAAGAGGTAGTTCATCCGATCGTCGTGCAGGCACATATCACTGTCATCAGCAACCCACTAAATTAGCATAGACGATGTCCTTCTCCCGCAATCGCACTCCATTCTAAATGGAATGCAACACGACTTACGCTGTTGTCTTTCTTTTCTTTTTCCTTTGACACGCATGCTTTAGTATGAGGCCGCAAATATATAACGCGAAGATGCGTTCCTCTCCCTCCTATCGCTGAGAAATCTATTTCGCCTAACTGGCCTGCGGTCTTGCCCCTCGAAATAAAACTAGGCTATGCATATATGCTAATTCATGTCACCTGACGCTATTTGTCACGCGTTGTGATTGTCTTGAAAATAAAGAAGGAAAGACTGCAAAGACCGCGATATGTAGAGAGCAGCCCACAGTTCGCCGGAAACTACTCACTTCAACCACGCATTACCGCTTGCATTTTCTCTCTCTCTCTCTCCTTTCCCTTTTATCCATCTCAACCAACGGGCTGTGCACAGAGCGGAGAACGCGCGGCGACCACCCGAAGCGGCGCCGGGAGGCAGGCAGGCAGGCAAAATTACTCCCGGATGATGCGAGACATCCAAGGAGTCACGCCTGGTCGGTCGTCGATCACGGCGTGCGAGAAAGCACAACAGCGAAAACGACAAAAGAACGGCGACGAGGCCGGAACGAGAGGCCGCATGTAATCTAATCAAAAGGCACGCGACTTGCCGTCTGCTGCCACTGCTGCTGCCGCTGCTGCTGCTGATGCCGCCAGTGCACATGAGAGGGCTAAGGGTAGTAGAGGAAGAAGGGATGGCGCACCACTTCAACTTCTTTCCGGTAGACGGCGCCTATGTCCCATTCAGACCCACTGCTCACTATCTCACTCCCCCTCCCTTTTCCAACCCCTTTCTCCATCCCTATGTTCTTCTGGACGGACGAAGGAAGGGACAGCAGTAATGGAATTACGCCGTGAGAGGAGTAAGCTCGCTGGCCGTGAGGAGGCGATGGGAGGAGAAGGAGGAGGAAGCACGGACAACGCGCGCCTTCGGGAGTGGCCGCATGCAAATGCAACGCACTTTACGCCTGATTGATCGCCGGCCCGCGGGACCGCGTTTTACGGCCATAGGCGGCAAGGACCTAACCCTCTCTCATCTGCTGTCTGTGCCTCGTCGCAGCAGCAGCACTCAAGTTGGTGAACCATACCGTGCGAGCCGGCGTTCTCCCGCGCCATCAGCGTCCCCCAAACCCTCTCTCGTCCACCTTCACGCACTCTGTAGGTCATCTTCGCAGCGAGCACAAACGACATTTTACGCCACAGTGGCGCCGCTGCCGCGGCGTGAAAAGCCACGCATCCGAGAAGGAGCATTACGACTACATAGTGATCAAGACTAGTCAGTCGAGGAGAAAAGTGATGTCATTTTTGCTGACTGCTGTATTCTGTTGGGCCGTCCTTGCACTGTTACTGCTGAGAAATCCATGCGCGTACGGTTCGCTGTATTTGCAGATTGAGTTCTAAAGTCAGAAAAAAAGGAAAACGTAACAAAAGAAAGGGAGGAGCAGGAAGGGAGGTTGGATGAAAGAAAAGTGAGGGAGCAGAGATTCGATAGAGCGCCGAGTTAATGGTTTGCAAGTTAAGCCATTAGCGGTAACAAATTAGCGCTGGGAAGCGTGAATTTGTTACGAAAGCGAAGCTTTTCTTTGCGAACTTCACCATGTTTTATGACCATGGCTGCTGCGGCCTGGCTGTTGCCGAATAGGCCAACCCATCACAGCGGAGAACACGCACGCCGCTGGCTTCCTTGAACCACCACCTGATGGCGCTCGCCTCGGCGCATCCGCGGCAGCGGTGGCGCCGGCCGTGCGGAGGAAATTTTAAAAGAACCAGAAAGCTCACCTTTGCGCATCCGCGGCAGCGGTGGCGGCATTACATTAGCCTCTCTACAATGCCTGAATGAAGCCTTCGGTGCCACTTTGTGTGGCCATTCAAAAAAGGAAAACTCTTTTATTTTGACTCTTTATGCACTCACAGAAAGCTTCGCTGCATATGCAGGGTGTCTTTCTTTTTTAAAGGCGAAAGCCTTTCTAGGCTCATGGTGAAGTTTGTGTCAACAGACTTGATCGCCAGTGTCCGCTGAAGCGTCATCACGCCATATGAAGACAGATTAAAGATAGATTAAAGAATAAAAAATGATTGATAGTGACAATTAGTGAATGACAACGTTATGATAGAGATCGGTAGAAGTTAATAATGAGTAGTAATGACTAATACTGATCAATAATGACTTAATAATTACTAATCGCTCCCAAATGATCTATATGTCTAACTATGGTTTGTAATGACCACAATTGATCAGAAATGTCTAGTAATTAGTAGTAATGACTAAAGTGACTACTAATGGCTTGTAATTATTAATAAATGACCAATATGTCTAACGACGGCTTGTAAGGACCACGATTGGTTGCAAATGACGAAAAATGCTTACTAGTGAGCAGTAATAACTAACAATGACTGAAATGACTTGTAGTGAGTAGTAATGACTATGACATGACCAATATGTCTAACGACAACTTGTAACGACTACAATTAATTAGAAATAACTAAAAATGCTTAGTAATGACCAGTGATGACTAATAATCACTGAAATGACTTGTATTGACTACTAATGACTGCGAAATGACCAATGTGTTTAACGGCGAATTGTAACGACTACAACTGATTAGAAATGGCTAAAGATGCTTAGTAATGAGCAGCAATGACTAATAATGACTGAAATTACTTGTAAGAAGAAAAAGAGAAGAGGAAAAGAGAACGAGACGAATGATAAGAGGAGGAAGACTAGGCTTTCGCCGTTCACCTACTAAGAGAGATCTTAAAAGACCCCGTAATTTTTTTTGGCTGCACCAAATTGTTTTAAAGATTACCTATGGCAGACAGCACACTTTTAATCCTTGATCTGAATTAGTCGATGAGGCGGCCATTACTTCTACGAGAAATCGAAGTGGTTAACTTAATAATTAACTTAATTACACTAATAAACGTCTTAATTAGTTTAGGTCACATATCTCAATCTACAAAATATAGCCGCTCAGTTCGCACGGCGTGTCCATTTGGAACGAATTCTCTGCACTGCACCACTCTCAAGATAGTATTTTTAAAACGTCCGACCAAATGCATTGGTGTTCCAGTTACTTTTGTGCTTCAATGCAGAAAACAGCGGTTTCTTAAATTCAGCGGCGTTCAATTTGACATTAATGCTTTCGCACTGGCATTCATAAGAAGTGCTTAGGTGCTCTCGGATTTTTTTATTACACCCTCAGGTCGAGATGCATTAAATAGGACAGTGGTTGAGTGTCAAGCTGCTAAAGATATTTATTCATAGTTCGGGTTAAGTCTAATGGTGACTGTAGGCCTACTTACTACGATTTCCTACAGTGTCACCAGTTTTAAGATGTCCGACTTTAATACATGCATGTAAGGCGGTTCCATTTCAGCTGTTATTTCCCGAAAAGCCTTCGTTACACACTGTTATGCAAAACAAACATGTAACGCCTAGG
Organism: Dermacentor albipictus; assembly: GCF_038994185.2. Classification (NCBI taxonomy): domain Eukaryota; kingdom Metazoa; phylum Arthropoda; class Arachnida; order Ixodida; family Ixodidae; genus Dermacentor; species Dermacentor albipictus. The sequence continues at coordinate 29,817,158 of NC_091823.1, read as the reverse complement.
TATGCCCTATCGTGGCACTATTTGGGGCCAGGTATCTCGAAAGTGGTGTTGCAGTTTCTCGGTTCCAACCAAACAAACATGCTTCGAGCATTTATGTGGCCTCAATTTCACAACTGCTATCAATGTTGCCCGAGGTAACTGATCTTGAAGTCAATTGGTAAAGCTACGTTTTTTAGCGAGTCGCAAATTATGATGCGATCAGGGGCGTAGCCAGGGGGGGGGGCTTATGGGGCTTCAGCCCCCCCCCCCGAAATTTTTTCGGGCTGTCCATATACCACCGACCAAAGCGACCCCCGGCGCCGGAAATCACTCTGGATTTTGTCTAGAATGCCTTTTTGACGCTCGAAAAGACATTTAACCGCGAAGATTGCGAACTCGGGCTGGATTTTGTGGCAACGCCCATACACCGGGAGGCACATAACGCCAAGCAGTCCCATTCGAGCACAAAGTTTCAAGGGCGCTTTGATGGTGAGCGAGCTCGCCGCGGCATCTCACTGAGGCCACGGAATCTATGGAGCGCATGGATATCAATTGCGAAACTTTATGGGTATAAATGTCATAAGCTCTTGATGTGAAAGGTGCATTGACATTTCCAAATTTATGCTTTAGATTTTCAATTGCTGGACTTTGTGGGTTTAACGTTGTTATAAACATTTGACGCCAAAGTTCCATTGATTTTCTAAAGTCTTACATCGGAACATACAACGAGACAAGCCAAATCAACACACTAGCAGACGAGTTGACAAAGCACGCAGCGAAGTCCAATGAGACGAAGCGTTGGGGTGGTTCATTTGTGCCGTCATGTCACATAAAAAAAATCAACATTTTTTTTAACCTACGCCAGAACATCCATGTCAAGACACTAAAGCCAGCCAAAGTAACTACGTTCTTATTTATTTTTTCTACTTTGACTTTTATTCGCGAGGACACAGTGAGCCTGTTCAATTTTTTTTTGTTCTCGCTACCCTATCCGCAGGCTGCCAGAGCCAGCCAGAGCGCATACGTTTTTCTCGTATGGCACCGACCACCGCGCGGTGCACTTCGGTCAGCGTTCGGTTTGCTCTGGTCGAGGGGATTTTCACCTGGCAGAGTTTTGGACGCTTTCTGGCTAGCAGACGAGAAAAAAAAAAACAATGGTCACTCGCCGCCATCACTGTGGGGACTCGAAGGATTGCACCGCGTTCCTTGAGCGGAACCTTTCCGGAAAGTCTTGATTCGCCGGTGTAGGATACTGAACAGTATGCGTATGGTTCTCAGTGGACCAAGCGTCTCATGTTTTCTTCGGTATTCCTTCCTTAGCCCCATTATGTGCCCGAAGTAGGCATTCGATTCTGGCCATCACACTTTCCTATGCATTTTCTTTTTCATTTCGGTGCCTCCGCCCCACAGAAAAAAAATACATTGTTGCGGCGCAGCGAATTGTCGCATGGTGAAAGCTCGATTTTGATACTTCTTTTGCGGAAAGTAATGGGCGACGGGACGCTTCAGTTGCCGGATACGTTTACTATATTACTGCGAAAGCAATTTTATGGACACTCCAGGCGCACTCCTGCCATCGCCCTCATGTTTCGTATAAAGTCCAAGGGCGATAACATCATGACCACGCGCTGCATGCTGTATGTGCGAGTGAAAGCGTAGGAGGGGAGGTCGAATAGGTGAGCCGACGATGGTGGCTCAGTCTTGTGTGCGCAAAGGAGAAAAGCGGGGAGCAAGCGCGCCGCCTTCCGTCGCGCGCAATACATCGGGGGAGTGGATGGAATGGGGGCGAAATCTAGGATTCTGTGAATCTATGATTGTTCAACATGTTTATTTGCCTTGTTTGACGCAGCATATACAGTTACTTTTTCTTAGATACATAGACTCATTGGAGACTTATACATATACTTAAATATCTTGTTGCGAGGTTTTGTGTATACATGCAGTGAAGTTTGTTTCCAGTGACACTTTTTTGTCCTTTATCAAGCCGTATTTTTGCATTTGTATATCCCATTGTATATTTGCATTTCTAATGTACGAGGGCGAGTCAAATGAAAGTGAGCCTACCCTAACCGTGCAATAATGGTTCGGTTCATTATCTGCGAGGCATGCGCGTAGAACAACGGCATGTCTCATTTACAAATGTGACATGCAGGTGTGAAGATAAATGTTCTTTAATGCTCTCATACACTGGGTTGAATATGGTTGCGTCATATAATAGACACTTCAAAAAGTTGAACAGCTCGGTGTCACGGAGTTTTTGACAGCTGAAGGTGTTTCCAAAACAGAAATTAATCGCCGTATGGCTGCCGTGTACGTTGAACACTGCATTTAATTGACCACTGTGAAGCGTTGGAGCAAACGGTTCAAAGGACGTTGCAAAGACATTCCAAGACCGGGCCAAAACCATCGTGCAATCACTTCCCACACAATTTCAAGGGTTCATGAGCTGATGAAACAAGAACGGAGGATAAGCATCGATGAACAGGCAGACCATGTGAACATCAGTCACGGTTCGGTTCACGCCATAATTCATGACCTTCTCGGTTATCAGCTCTTTGGTGCACAATGGATCCCCAAGATTTTGATCCATCGCGAGAAGACGGAGAAGTTTCGCGCTGCCTTGACTCATCTGATCGGGTATCACAATGAGGATGATGACTTCTTGTTTGCAGTTCTGATCGGGGACGAACCTTGGTGCCACTACTACGAGCCTGAAACAGGACGGGAAAGCTTACAGTGGAAACATTCGAATTTACCACGCCCAAAGAACGCAAAGGCTATCATTTCCACTGGAAAGGTGTTGTTGACTTTTTTTTTCGATCGTCAGGGTCCATTACTGATAGAATTTGCTAAATTTTGAGGGGCTATCAATTGTTTCCGATATTGTGAAAGGCCAGAAAGGCAGCGTGTCGCAATCAAGAACGAACAACGTGGAAAATTGACGAATGGGGTCATCTTGTTCCACGACAATGCCTGTCCCCACGTCGCTTATATGGTTAATATAAAACTGGCAAACTTCAAGTAGGAAACGCCGCAACATCCGCCATACAACTCAGACCTGTCACCTTGCGACTTCTACAGTTGGGGGCAACAGAAAAAACAGCTTAAGGGAACCAGATACAGACTTTTTGAAGAAGCAACCCAAGGAGTTTTATAAGACGGGAATCACTTGACTCGTTAGTCAATGGGACAAAGATCTAAATTCTCATGAAGACTACTTTTAAATAAAGTACCCCGTTGTTGGCTCACATTCATTTGACTTGCCCTCGTATATTTTGCAAAACTCCTGCTTTTTATACGTGCTCTCTGTCGCGACTATAACTTCTGTGCAATTACTCACGATACACGACAGGGGACAGCTACTCCTGCGTAATACATAGGAACAAACGACAGCGTCAGTGAGATTTTTCACTGGCCATTGCATATATACAAGAATGTAAGCACGGTTCTTCAATGACAAAGTTTCATTTATATATTTGTCCTCAACTTGTTCAGTTCATTGCCTTTTAATTTTTCATATCAGCGGCATTCACTGCTTTCCTGGTTTCGAACTTATATAGGTCTCAAGTTCGTGTGATATTTTCTTTACTTAATAAATAGACAGAAATATGGAAGCGTTGATATCAGTTATCTTGGGCAAAATTTTTGGCACGTACAAGTATATTCTTTTATGAAAAAATGCATATTTTATTGCTTTGACAGTGCGCAGCGTTCAAGAATTCGTTTGCAGCATCTTTGGCAATGACAATGCAGTTATTATTCATGCATTTGATCCCTCGACAAATTGTTTAAGAGGAAGCTTTAGCTCGGGCGCAATCCGACGCGGCTTATTCAATTACTTGTAAAACGCAGAAACGCTTTTCTGAGATAATCCTTCTAATCGCTTTTATTGAAATTGGTTGCATTTGAGTGAAAAAGTTAAATGCTTGTGTCTGTTGGAAACAGAACTTCGATTTAGGGCCTGAATATTGTTTAAAATATTTTGAAAAATTCGAAAGTTTGAAAAAATAGAAGCACGACGTTTACAAACTACTAGCATGAAGCATAATAGCATAATAGCATGAAGAACAGATATTGTGGTTCTGTAAACGGCATCTATTATAACACTCAAAGCGGACAAGTTTGCTATGTCAATTTGTATCTTACGTGAATTGGTTACGTTGTGTACAAGGGTTCTGCAAAAGCCGTATTTCCACAATACTAAATTTTATTGACATTCAAGTGTAACATATCTATTTTGCCCGCTGTAAATGTACTATTAGATGCAATTCACAGAATTGTGATATCATTTCTCATTGTTGAGTCACGGAGTTTTAAACTTGATAGTTTCGTTTTCTGAAAATTTTCGATTTTGGCCAATTTTTACTAAGTAATTGACCACCTAAACGAAAAATTCGAAACCACCAGTCCCTAGAATTAAACTTTTTCTTTTAAATGCAACAAACCTCCTCAATATTGGTGAAGTGGTTGTAGGGAAAAACGATTTCCTCTTCTACATGTATTTAAATAGGAGCACCCGAGCTATATATATATATATATATATATATATATATATATATATATATATATATATATATATATATATATATATATATATATATATATGTGTGTGTGTGTGTGTGTGGGGCCAGTGGCGTAGCCCCCCCCGAACAAAATTTCTGGCTACGCCACTGGATGCGATGCATGACTGATGTCTTCCTCTATACGGCTGGGAATGCGGAACATTTAGGGGTGAGTGCGAAAAGAAATAATTATAAGACACCGGCCCAGAAAGATGTTGTGCCATACTGAGAACCTGTCCACTCTTACCAAACGCTTTCTGCTTGCTCTTTTCCATAATACTGCGCGCAGCTTGACCTGCGGTTAGTAGCGCGATACGCTTCGCCTCTGGCTACAGTACAGAGAAGAAAATAAAAACGAAGCTGTCACCAGCATTATGTTGTCCGTCTCCTACCTCCCCTTTCCCGCCTGTCATGTGTCGTCGTCAGAGCACACATATTTGCGCGCCGCACGCGCGCAATCCCTCGCCACGCTGGTGCGCACACAGAAGACGTGCCTGCCGCCCGCAGTCCCCGTCGCGGGCTGTGAGATGGGAGAGAGAGAGGGATAGAGAGATAGTAGCGGCCCTTCAACCGGGAGCCAGTTCGGCCTCGGGGGGCGGCGAGCGAGCTTTCGTCCATTCAGTCCGGCCAGTCGGTCGGTGTGCCCGCGAGAACAGGAGGAACATAGCTGGAGCTACAGGGGCGGGTGAGGGGTGAGCACGTAGAAGAGAGCGAAGCCAGTAACGGTCAGCCTAATCTGCTAATTATCGCCTGGGTCCCCCCCACGGGAGACGAGAGAGCGCGTCTCCCGCAGAAGGGCGACAGAGCAGAGCAAACGTTCCTCGCGCTCTCTCTCTCTCTCTCCCTTTTCTCTCGCGCCAACTCCACCACCAGCGGCGATGATTAGCGGCACCGGCGTCTCTCGAACGTCGACGGCAACGAGGAAGCGTCGGCGCCGCTGACGCCAGTGCCTTTCCCTTTTCAACCGCCCACGCCAGCGCGCTCGGAGCTGCAGTAGAGAAGCCGGGCAATTTCGAGCTCTCCGTTACGCCGTTCACGTCGGACCTGGGAGATTTGTACGTGAGCGCCCGCTCCTTCCACCCTTGGCACGCGCGCGGCGCTCAGAGCCGGGGCTCTCTGCTCGTTGCATATAGCACTGCAGCCGGAGAGAGAGAGAGAGAGAGAGAGAGAGAGAGAGAGAGAGAGAGAGAGTAGAGCAGGGGGAAGGCTGGCGGCACGGACGCTAACGATCCTTCATGGCCAACGCGTTCGCGGGCCCCCCTCGTTGTTTCGACGAGCCTCAGTCGGCGCTGCGAGAACTTGTCCCCTTTCGTTCTTCCCTGCCCGCTGTTGCACTTCTTGCACGTATTTCTTGCTTCTCGTAGTTTTTAGTTCTTTATCCACCGCACTTCTTTATCCTGCTTTCGCACGTTCTCGCGAATTTGCTGCCTGACGTGTTGTGCGCCGTGGCAGCGCGACGATGCGTGAAAGGAACAATTTCGCGGCAAGCGACGTGCCACGTGCAGGCTGGCAATATAATAAAAAAAAATGCAGGAGCACAGGAGAGGAGAAGGGTTGAGTAGTGAAATGCGGTGTGTCACCGTCGCCGGTGCCTCTAGGTGGCTGGGTATGCAGATAGCCCCCGCGGGCGCGAAGAAACCCGACACCCCGGCGACGTTGAGGGCTGCGCCGATAATTTGTCACCGCGCGAGCCTGGGCGCACGCGAGGCCCGCGCAACCCGTCATTTTGTCTCCACGTAGAGGTTAGCCATGCAGGTTCCAGCGTTATCTTGCGACTCGGCCAGTAGGCGTTCAGAGCACCGCACATCGCACTAACGTGGTGGGAAACTTGTACGGTGTTCACGGTTACTTGCCATATCGCATGTCAGCTCACTGACAACGCCGGTGTAATTTCTGTGCCGACCGACTGCGAGTAACTAGTTTCTTCATTCGCGTTAAGTGTAGTTTCCGAGCAGCGTGACGTCTACTTCAGCTTGCTGTTTTAGTGTCATTTCGCTCGGCAGCAGTTAGGATACGTCAAGCCTGGGGACAATCTACGTGGAAAGCGAGTTGGCAAGAGCACTGTAAACTGGGAATCTGGTTGTTTAGCACGCGGCAAGTAAATGAGCACAAGTAATCACCATCATGAGTAAATGCATTGCGTGTTTTGGACAGAAGCTCCAGACCTCCGCAATCCGACTGCGCAATTATGAGCGAGCATCATTGTGTGAGCGTGGCATCAACTATACAAACTAGACTATTTCTGCTTCTGTCATACTACGACCCTCTCTAATGCAACGTGAGCGCAACAGCCGCTAATAGATGCGAAGATGTCACACGAAACCTTACAGTGTCATCCAGGTTTCCAGAACTCTTGATTTCCTCGAATCAGTGCACAATGTCCATCAACCCCCCTCCCCCCCCCCCCAAATAAAATGATGCGAAATGAACGGCACGCCCTTGCGCAAGTACAAAATCAGAGTGCACGCATACAAGTGAACAGCTAGTTAAAGCTGTTTCCATCGCCGTTACACGTGAAATCGCGACGCTTGAGTTCCCAGGGACAGACATTAGGGCACATGTATTGGGGATCATATACAAGGATACGAGTTTACACGACCACCGAGGAACATTGGCGGCAGAACTACTCAACAGCACACATAATCTTACCTTAAGTACGACGTGGCGCGAAAACCCTTCAGGGGCCTGGCACAGATCCAGCTGTTCCAGGTACTTTCACCTTTCAGCGATAACAATGCCTGAGGCTTCCTCCCCTTTCGATAACTTCCGGAACTTCCTGGCACTCAACACCTGCTCGGCATCGCATGTTGCACCTTCCATAGCACACACTGGCCACTCGTTGTAAAAGCGATACCAAACTACGATCGGGAACGACTTTAAAAAGACAACCACGCAGCAAGCGACGCGAGCTGAAACACCGTCGGCTCACTGCAGCGAACTGTGGGCCGATTCGAAGAGGCGTCAAGATCTTGCGCGCAGATCATCGCGGGCCTGAAAAGTTACCTAGAGTAGGTTGCAGGCAGCCTGCCCCTGACGGCCGAGGTCGACCGTTGTAATCCCGCTTTCTGCAGTGTTGATGTGTTGCTTGTCTGGCTTCCAGTTAGAACGTGGGCCATGCGCATTACACGCAGCGGTGCCTCGGTGGCTGCGGTGTTTTGCTGCTGAAAACAAAGTCGCCGGTCATTGCGCCGTCATCAGTATGCGGCCACCGCGGCCGGGAATCAAACATGCCACTTCGTTCGGAGCAGCAGAGCGTCTTAGCCACAAAGCCACCGCGGTGGATGGCTAACGCTGTATGCCCGTCTACTCTCCTATGGAATATTTTTATTCCCTTGCCCCTCCCTATGTGAAGTATCTGGTATGTCAGTGGTCATGCGCACGCTTAAAACAAAAAAACTATGCCTTCTAATAAAGAGCTCTGGCCCTGGAGCTTTCAAAAGCTCACACGATTTCGTGCGGTTTTACGCAATTATGATACATACGGAAGTAACAAACAGGGAGCATGAATATTTTGAATGAGGAAGTGGCCCAGACATTTCCGTTGGTGAAGTGGTACTGCGCGTGAACTGAGTCCCGACATCGGTAACAGCACAGATTCCATACGGCTTTCATCATCAGCAAGAGGAGTCGACGCAGCAGCACGAGTTCCTTCCTCCATCTTTATTTCTTTTCCAGAATCTCTACTGAAAGTTTCGGCAGCTCCACATTTAGATAAAGGATGCATACCACCGCCCAAAGGTGTGAGTAAATCTATCATGTTTTTTTGTTGTCTCCGCCAATTCAAGGAATACCCTCCGCATAATAAGCTTCTGGGAAGATTGCTTTCTGCAAAGCAGGCGCCATTCGATTACTTCGATGCCGCGCACCGGTGTCGGAAACGGCGCGCTGTGCCGAAGGTAAGACGGCGCTCTTTCGCGAACTGCGCAAGCGTGAGTGCGAGAAAATAGGCGTCGTTCGGCGCCACCGGTGGCTGGAAGCAACCTGGCCACCTGTTACGCGAGTTTGTCCCATTCGCTTGCGCTCCCTAATTACTCCGGTTCGCTTTCCTTCGCTCGTCAACGTTAGGAAACGAATTGCATACGCCCCCCGCCCCCCTTCCGTTTCTTTTTTCGGACTGCGAAAAACAATAACATGTGCAATTCTTCTAAGGATGCCTTTCTTGAGTACTACTCTTGGGTGTGATACGCTACGACGGAGAAGTAACGGTGTAGACAAACAGGAATGCCTGAGGACTAATCCGGTAATGGAGGAATGGTGATGGAATGGACGGGTATTGTGAACATCCCTTGTGAAACGGGGTAGTGGCCGATGCCGCCAAGCTAGGTATTCGTATCGTCCTTCGGCGCTTTTCATCGGCCCTTAGGATCCACGGCTCGCATTATAAACCACCGAACCTGCCGAAAAACGGCCACGCTGTGAGCGACATCATGTGGCTCTGTGATCAACTATAACGCATTAGAAACTTTCCTCCGTTGTACGACTTTTCTCATCGAAGAAGTACATATCATACTTGCGCCACCTTTCAGAATCCCAACCCGATTTCCAGCGAGCCTGTTTCTCTCGAACAGCTGCAATAAGAATCTCAGTTGCCTGTAATGAAATCACATGTTTTAAAACGTTGCCCACCTGCCGTGGTCGTGGCTATGGCGTTGCCCTGCGAAGCTCGAGTCAAGTGTATACGATCCCGGCTGCGACGGCCGCAAATTCGATGGTAGCGAAATGCAAACGCGCTCTTGTGCTTATATTCGGGTGTATCGTTAAAGAAGCCGAGGTGGTCAAAAGTTAATCCGGAATACCCCTATATACGGCTTGCCTCAGACTCGTATTGTGATTCTGACACGTAAAATCCCAGAACTTTTTAAAACATTGCCCATACATGACAGGTCCCGTTTGACATTGCCCCTATATACTGCCTTCTAGCACTTGTTAAGGAATTCTTGCCGAAGCGATAATTCATCCGCTCACAGTTTACGTCCCGAGAACACTGACCGAGGTGATGTCCAACTGCCCCCTTTTCACCTCAATTTTTTCTTGGTTGTTTTCAAAGTTCTCCCAGGGCAGCGGGATAAATTCCGTTCACTAATATTCCGGGATAGATTGCGTGTTCAGTAATGGTTTGCAATGCTTTTAATTCGGACAGAAACGCGATAGATTCGCCCAAACATTACGCTTGCGTTTTCTTCCATTTTGACCAAATTTGACCTGGGTGTCATACAGTTGTAAAACTAAAGGAAACATTGCAGATAATAGCATTATGACACTCTGGAACGCTTGAATAAGTAATTTTCTACAAAGGCTGTTGCTTGTGTGTGTGTGTGTGTGTGTGTGTGTGTGTGTGTGTGTGTGTGTGTGTGTGTGTGTGTGTGTGTGTGTGTGTGTGTGTGTGTGTGTGTGTGTGTGTGTGTGTGTGTGTGTGTGTGTGTGTGTGTGTGTGTGTGTGTGTGTGTGTGTGTGTGTGTGTGTGTGTGTGTGTGTGTGTGTGTGCGCGTGTCTGCGTGTGTGTGTGTGCACCTTGTATAACGCATAAAACTTGGAACGAGTGTCCAGTAATTCAGTAAACAAGTACACAGAACTGTGCACTCGTCTCGTACTTTATTTTTCTTTTTTTTTCTGTACACGTAATTCATAGAGTGGCCTCTGTTTTCTGTAAACATAGTTTCTGCCACTTTTGGTCCTTCCAAGGGTGCAGAGACATTTTGTAGACATTTGATATAACGCCTATAAATGGGTTGAAAGCGAGCACTTAACAATTTTAATTCGCCTCGTAATTTAGACACACGCTTCAAGATTTGCCTGCATATATCGCCCCCAACATTCCTCACACTGCCTCAAAATTGTAAGCTTCGTCAGTAATCTAGCTTTTTCACAAAACCGTGAAAACAGAGAAACAACGTTTTTGAGCGCTTCCAGTCGCATTAACTGCCCTGCTGTTGAAGGTAAAGTGCACATGTAGCTTTGTTATTATTATGTCAATATCAGCACATTTATACCAGGTCCAATGCCAGCAGATAACTCCAACGGAATCGTTCATCGCAAGAAAAGTTTAGCGCTCTTGGGTTAAACAATGCTTCACAAGTTGTCACCACCAGTAGCGTTGCTCCCGTCTGCGTCTTTCAGTGTTCAGGTGTACGTCTACGCTAGTGGCCTCAGTAAATCTGTAAAATGGTAGCCCCACCTTTCTTCGAGGCGTGTCATACGGCAGCTGCCTCGACCTTGCTTTCGTTTCCGACTCTCTCGCCAGATGTGTGAAGTGGTTTCCAGATATTGAGACACATGGGAGTGATCACATTCCCACCTATCTGAACATCAAAGGGTTGTCGTCTAGATCTGGCCCACGGAATACCATTCGGACGATTCAATGGGCCAAGTTCAAATCTGATATGGAAGATGCCTGCAGCGAGGGCCTACCCTCTGGGTTAGAACAAACAATTAAAAATACGATGCGAAACACCACTCGCATGCTGACGATCTCTCACACGCGGAATGACTTCGACATAGAATTAGAGCGACTTCGCGCACTTCGTCGCCGGGCGGAACGTCGATATCGGCGTACAAAATCAATCCATGACCTTAGGGCAGCCAGGAGGATACAAAAGAAGATTCAGCGTCGAATGGATAGATTAGCGTCAGAACGTTGGGCAACGTTTTGCAAGACACTCGACCCCCGCAAGCCACTATCTCATATTTGGAAAACGGTGCAAGGTCTGCGTTGCCTTCCGGAACAGCGTTTTCCCTTCAAGGCGCTCGCGCTTTTCCAAGGGCGGCAAGACGTCGATGTCGCAGAAGACTTTTGTGCGCGGATGGCAGACCAAGCGACACGTCCAGACCCTCCAGCCCGAGATGACGTCCCCCGTTCCCGTGATTGCCGCATGGACCTTCCTTTCTCAATGGAGGAGCTCGAGGCAGCACTAGCTCTCTGCAGGCGCTCATCATCTCCGGGCCCAGATGGTATATCATACCGAGCCTTGTGCTATCTCGGAGAATCCGCACGGATAGCACTATTGAGTCTCTACAACACCTCATGGCAGGAGGGAAATGTTCCTGACGAATGGAAAGTGAGCCGCCTGGTGCCAATCTTGAAGCAGGGCAAATCCCCGCTAGAGCTCGCCTCTTACCGCCCCATAGCGTTGGCCAGCTGTGTAGGAAAGATTATGGAACGGATGATCCTTGGCCGCCTGGAATGGTACCTTGAATACTACAAGATTTATCCGAATTCCATGGCTGGTTTCCGACGTGACCGCTCTTCCATCGACAATGTAGTTGATCTCGTATCATATGTCCAGCACGAAAGGTCCCGTAAACGTTTATCTGCAGCTTTATTCTTAGATGTGAAAGGGGCATACGATAACGTATTACATGAGGCAATTCTCGACGCTCTTGTGACGGTTGGCCTAGGTGGTCGAGTATTTTTGTGGATCGCAAGTTACCTTTCTGCAAGATCATTCTATGTGTTAACCGACGATGGCCCAACTACGCGACGCTATACCAGCAGGGGCGTTCCTCAAGGCGGTGCTCTTAGCCCGACGCTATTCAACCTCGCTCTTATTGGGCTTGCTGAACACTTGCCAACTACCACCAAAATTTCAATATACGCAGATGACATTTGTGTCTGGACTTCGGCAGTCACACGTCCTCAGGTACGTGCACGGCTTCAAAGAGCGGCTACTTTGACATCGAGCTACTTGTGTGAACAAGGTCTGAGCATATCGCCAGAAAAATGCGCCCTAGTAGCATTTACTCGCAAACCAATGACGCCTTATGTCATCTCAATCAATGGGCGGACCATATCCTATGTCAGAACCCACAGATTTCTTGGCGTAATTATCGACCGAGACCTCAGTTGGAGCCCACACGTGGCCTACATGAAACGGCGCCTGACAGCAACCTCCCAGTTGTTTAAATACTTGACAGGAAAGACGTGGGGGATGTCAGTAGACGCAATGCTGAGACTCTACAGAGCTCTCTTTCTCGGTTTCTTAAGATACAGTCTACCTGTACTGACCAACACCTGCAAGACAAATATTCGTGTTCTGCAGGCAGCACAAGCTCAAGCACTCAGAGTTTGTCTTGGTTTACCCAGATGCACGTCAACTGAGGCAACTATTGCGATTGCTCGGGACCATCCAATGCAAACTCACATCACGGTGGAAGCCCTGAGAACGCATATCAGACATTTTGCACGTGCCCCCTATCACCACCTTGCAACACTACCTTCAAACAGGCACCAAGCATCATTCTCGAAAACTATCGTCAAGTACAACGACAAACTTCCCTCGGGCTTCACCGCTCCATCTAAGCCACCGATACCCCCTTGGTGCCTTGTCAGCCCCACAGTCCATCTCAGCGTACCAGGAATCGGGAAAAAGTCTGAGCTGTCGTCGCCTGTGCTCAAACAACTGTCTCTGCTTCTTCTGCACGAGAGGTACGCGGAGAGTGCACATATTTTTACAGATGGTTCCACAAACATCCAGTGTTCGTCCGGTGCTGTGGTCGTCCCAGCAAGAGGTATTACCATCAGCTTTAGGACTGACCACCCAACGACATCTACATCTGCGGAACTAGCTGCTCTTCGCGCTGCTCTTAGTTTCGTCAATCGGGAACCACCTCGACAATGGTCAATTTTCAGTGACTCAAAGGCAGCCCTCCAATCTGTGCTATCAGCTCTGCGTCGCGGGCCATTCGAACAGCTCGTGCTCGATATTCGATGCCTGCTTCATACATCACATGAGAAAGGGCATCATGTGACGTTTCAGTGGCTGCCAAGTCACTGCGGCGTCATAGGAAACGAAGACGCTGATAAAGCCGCTCGGACAGCTCTTGAAGACACACAGGAAGAGGCCATACCACATTCGCGGTCCGACGCAGCCAGCAGACTTCAAGTGCTTGCACGGGAGATCACGCTCTCTCTATGGTGCACACCAAGCAGCCCGACCAACCGCAGCAATCATCAACACGACCTGCCCTCATTGATGCGTCTCTGTATGCCAACTGGACTCCGCCGAAGTGAGGCCACCCTGCTTTATCGCTTATGGCTAGGGGTGGCCTTCACGAAATCCTACTCGTTTCGCATTGGAATGGCCGATAACGCTCTCTGCAATGCCTGTCTTTGCGAGGAGACGCTGGAACACATTCTGTGCGACTGTCCTGAATATAATGTTCAGAGACAGTCCATGGCATCTGTTCTAGCGCACCTGGACAATAGACCATTGTCAGTTGCAACCATTTTCACACATCGCCGACAGAAGACATCGCAGCTGAAGGCGACGAAGGGACTACTTCGGTTTATGAAGGATACGGGCTTGGACAAGCGGCTGTGACAATGATATCGCGTACTGCGCAAGAGTGACGGACTGTAACTGACGATGTGTTCGCTGTGTTATGTGCTCTCTCTCTCTCTCTCTCCTCCCATCTTTCATCTCCCCTATCCCGCTCCCATGTGTAGGGTAGCAAACCGGTTAAGCGAAACTGGTTAACCTCCCTGCCTTCCTTCTCCACTTTTTCCTTCCTTCCTCAGTAAATCTCAACTATGATAAGTCCATGTTTTGACAGAAGAACAAACTTTTTAAAGTTTTTAGTTCGCAATGTATCAGCAAGTTATTACAACTGTTGCTCGGGTTGTTAGTTGTACTGTCATCGTGTCGATATTCATTGTAAAAACACTCGTCTCCAGACAAAATTAAAGGTTAACAGCACATGTGTATAAATGTGCGCGTGCTTAATACAGTCAATCACGAGACAAAGGGTAGCCTGTGCTGCATCAAGCCTCAGACAACTCCTGCAATATCGTGTCAACAAAGCAGGAAGGCTGTTTACAGTAGACGTTCAGCCTAAGAGTTTCTGCAAGGTGCCATTCTACAACGCGTGAGCTTTAGCGACTGCGCATGGGATTTGGTCTGATCGCAAAATCGAAGCACGGCGCAAGCTGAAACCTGGCATTAGTCGGTCCCGCGGCACACTGCATACCTCCGGTTCCTGCCGTTTCTCCTTGTAGTCTTTCTTCCAGTATTAAAAGAAGATGTACCCACAGATATCTCCGTGTTCAGACAGACTTCACATCTCACAAGAATGGACGCGAGTGGCAATAAAAAAAAAACGAGATTTCACAGGTTCAACATTGTACGTTAACCGACAGCATACGCCACCTTTCTCGAGCAGCACGTACGGCAACATCAACGCCCACCTCGAGCCGCTTACGCGTAAATTTGACCGGACCAAAACGCCATCAACGTTCATGGACCTTTCACCATACCACCCAACACCTCGTGCACGGAGTGTATATGCATAAATTGATCCAAAACCCCGCATTTATCTCGCCGAAGTTTCGTGCCGTCTTGGTTTTCTATCTCTGCCGCGGCGCTAAAGTTTCTTAATGAGCTTTGAAAGCGACACTTTCGTCGTGTGCGCGCCCTGAGCTCCGTAAGCCGCTGTTATGTACCCTGTATAGCAAGACGGCGGCGGCGACCGGTGAAGATAGGGAAGGGGGCAACGAAACTTGTGGAGTGAGACCTGCCTTAGATTAAGGGCTTGATGGGTGGCACGTGACGCCTTAAAGGGGGCTTGTCTCCGGGGTTCCTGCACGACGTCTCGAATGACCCTCGGGGGGAGGGGGCTTTTTTTACGGTGCTCTAAAAAGCGAGCCAGTGACGACCGAGCGGAGGAATCGGACCATCTCGCGCCTTGGAAGCAGCGAGACGTTCTTCTCCTCGGAACGGCCGCACGTCGCCCTTTCGGAGGAGCGGTGGACACGGGATCATAAAAAATGTCGGTCGGGGTTTCAAAATCACCTCCTTCGTTCTCCCTATAGGGTCTTTCCCCCCGCTGTCATTTCCCGTCGTTTCGTTTTGCTGCCGAAGTTGTATGCGTGGAGGTTAACGGTTCAACTTGGATCCTGGGGAGAAGGGTGGCTGAAAAGAAAACGGCCCTGGGATTGCGTAAAACGGACCTCCGCTGTCTGGAGTTCCTTAGTTACGGCGCCGCTAACTGCAGCTTGTACCAACTCGCAAATGTCGTAGAGTTTCATATGGCAAATACGGTGGCCTTACGCCCGGACCAGTGGTACATGCGTATACGTGCCGACAACGAGTCGCGCTATTGGATGTCGCGCTGTTTATGACGAAATTTCTTGTTTTGAATACAGGAACAGGATTCTTTTCTCAACAGTTTCGTAAATATATACGTCTGTGCGTACGTGCGTGTACTTGTGGATTAGCTTGTTGCGCTTGCGCAAACCTAACGGCTGTTCCCCGCTTTTGTTTCTCTTAGCCCTGGGAATCACCTTGTTGCACTTCCCTTCTAAGTATCAATTCAGACACAGCTTGTGAAGTACTTTTCCTTCTCGCATAGTCGTCTTTCTGGATATATAAACGCTAGCATACCATGAGTACGCAAAAGTCGTCGGCAAGGCGATTTCTTTTGGCGTATTGTGTATGCTAGACTTCAGAGCCGATTTCAGCACAAAGTCTACGTACATTAGTATACAAAAAGTGTAAAACTATATGTCCAAGAGATGGTTATAGACAATCTGTAGAATTTACAGAAAGGTATGCACAGAGTTTTTACAGACTACCTAAAGAAGATTTTCTCAGGGTTTTCCAGTGCAGCATTTATAGCCTATGGCTATTTACCTTGTTAACTGCGTGTAAAAACTACATGCATCGAATGTTAATTAAGATATCAATAGAGTCAAGTGGGATGAAATAAAGTGAAGTAACAAACGAAGCGCTTTCTTGACCTCCAGACATTTCTTTGCTTCACTTTGTCTCACTATGCGTCTCACTGTGTACGTGGTCCCAGCTCCTTCAATGGAGTGTTCTAGTATACAACATAGCGTAAACGTAGCAACATATGGGTATGCTGGGGTACCAGTAGACGTGGGCGTGAACATAAGCACTTGCAGCAGTATCTGTTGATGCTCGGTCCAACAAAAGTGCGCAGACTTCTTTACACAATGGACGACTCCATTCCACTCAGCTGCATGCGTAGGCGCTACCGGCGGCGACACAATCGTGCCATTTGTGCCTTTTGCATCCTTCCTCAAACTGGAACAAAAAATCAGCTAATGCAACGCAAGAACGTTCTATATGCGCTGTGGTAGATCACGACGCCACTAGCGCTGTCGTTCCCGGATAAATCTGCAGTCATAAGTACGCGTTAGTATCGAAAAGACTTCTTGCTGAGCAAGTTGGTGCGGTTTACTATGTACATTCTCTTCAACGGCGCGAAATCAGACACCACACAGGGAACGCTCGTGTCTGTCGTGTTCACTGTGCGGTATGTTTTCGCGTTGTTATGTACAATGTACAGTATGCATTAGTGCATTTACGTTACGTTGAGAAACTGCGTTGACGTACAGGTAATTAAGTGGTGAGTAACCATTATTCTTCTAAAAGTGGCGCACATGGAGGAACATGGACGAACCCAAAAGCAGACAAGCACGTCCATAAGTTAGTCCGTGTGTGCACAATTGCGCTTCTTTCGGTGCAATAACGGTCAACCAACTAACCCACTGATATCTCCTCAGCAAGTTCGGTAACAAGGCCCCAGTTCAATATTGAAACAAGACTCCCATATTTTGGGTGCTGCATCCGGCGAATACTCAAGCTAAGCTTAATTCGCAACGCCGAAACGTACGTGCGCAGATTCGTAGCAAAGTACATCAGGTACGAACGTACCTTCTTGCGTATCGAGCTCAGCGCAAAATCAACACGTTTTCCTTTTCTTTTTTCCCTGCAAGTGAGCAATGTTAAAACGTTCCTCTGGCTCAGCCCCACCATAAAACAGCCTCGTGCGCGTGAAAATTTTCAACATATAGCAGCTCCTCGTCGCCCCTCTTCTCCATTACCCTCGACCGAGGAAGTGGAACCCACGAGCGCGTTTAATTAGACGGGCAAACTTTTTAACAGCCTGTTCCGCGTCGCCACTGCCAAGGGCGCGTCGTCACACTTTCACGCAGCGCTCGCACGCCGGCCGGGAGACGTCGTCGCTCTCTTCGTAACGACGAAGGAAAGCCGAGAACCGTGAAAGGGGCGGCGAGGGAGCGGGGGCGAAGCAATGGCGAGGCGGATGTGGGAGGCATGTTCTTGACGCGAGAGGTCGCCGCCTGCAGGCGGGACGCGACATTATTCACAGTGCCCCCTAAGCGTTACACAAGAGGTGCGCGACATCCTCGAGCCCCTTCTTTCTCCCGTCCTCGCGAGTTTCGTAATGTAAAAAAAAAAGAAGAATATTCACCCCGTTGCGGTGGCTTCTCCGCCGCCACTCTTTCTATGTATGTGGGAGTGTTTCCCTCGCGTTCACTAAAGACCGGCGCCATTAGGTGGACGCCGCGGGTGCAAAATAAACACACGTGCGCGCGCGCCGCGCGCTTGAGCTCACTCACGCACGCACACACACGCCATGGGCTCCAACCATCAGCGTTCCCCATACATCACGGCAGCCCGGGCACCGCATCAGGGAGAGACGCACCTTTTATTTTCACTTCCTCTTCCCCCGAAAATCTCTCTTGATCTCTTTCTCTCCTTCGCGATCCCCTCGCCCTCTTTCTTCCCTTATTCCTTACTCTCCTCCGTCGCCGTGCGGTTGTTGTCGCGGAAATGAGCGCGGAGCTAACGCACTCTGGTGGAGGCCTATGAGCAGGCGGAGACATCGGACGAGAAAGAATGGAGTTTGAGGGCCGAAACGCGTTAAGAACAGGAAGTCGCCGGCCAAGAAAAGCGTCTGCGACTTACGACCCGGATAGTTATCATCGCGTTACCACTATTAGGAAGGCCCGCAGGGAAGTTAAAAAAAAAAGCAGGTAAAAGAGCAGCTTAAGAGAAATGGGGCGGCCGAAGAAAGCCGGGCTTTGGATGATGCCCTTCTGGCGCTTCTTAACGGAACGCGGGCAGCTTTCCCCACGAGCGGCTGTGAGGTCCTAATTGATAAAACCCGGCCGGATGTAGGAAGAGAGAATAAAGAAGATGGGGGGAAAGGGGCCGTCGTTCTTAAAGCCGCGGTTTCTGCAACGAATGAGGTCGCAAGCCCCTGTTTCTCTAGTTTGCGTCCTGCGGCAACTTTGTTGCCCGTTGTTCGGCTCTCTTGCGTGTAGCGCTGTGAGTGTGTTTGCGCGATATCGAATTACGCAAACCTGATTAGCCTTCCTTAGTTTGGCTTGCCGAGTCATCAACCGCACGTCCCGCTGAGCTGCCGCTGATCGCGTGCGCTGGTAAAAAAAAAAAGAGAGAGAGAGAGAGAAAGGAGCGCACGAAGCTTTGACCTTATATGCCGCAAATTAATGACGATGCGGTGCGCTCGTCAGGAAATTGCTTCGAGGGAGAAGTGATACCTCTATTATTCCTTAGTTCGTGCCGTTGGCCGGTCGAGTTTAGCGAGAGCTCAAACTTAATCAACCCATCTTTACTCGATAATAACGCGGCGCAACGCTTCCGCTCATCGTTGGCGTTTCTTGCGGGCCTCACTTCACGTGCGAGTTTAATCACGTCTCCCGGACGTCAGAGGCCGGCTGGCTCTTATATTCCTATGCGTTGTCAAACACTACACGACTTTATCAAGTAAACAACACTTCATAGTTGAGATGAATGGATACGCCCGTGTTGCGTTCAAAAGGCGCCACTCGCGTGAGCATAATAATAAAGGCGACAAAGAACAATATAAAACACGCGCCGCGTATTCATACTTAGCGGTTTAAGCTGCTTGCGCATCATACACATTCAGTTTGAGTAACTAAAATTTTATCCCAGACACGGTCGCTTTCATTGCCACTTAAACGCTAGGGAAATCTCTGTCACAGTCAACGCCAGTAATTACGCAGTGAGGCCCCCCTCGCACGCGCGCACGCGTGCCTTTTATTAACTAAACCATCTGTACGCACTTAGTTACTCGCGGGGCGCGTAAAGGCCTGTGGCGCCTACCGCGTATAACTACGCGCGCAAAACAAAACGAAAACTGTTAGCTCTCGCGCACGTGTCGTCACGGTCTGCTGAGGCGAGCAGCGGCGAACGCATCATCGCGAGGCTTCCGAGGATTTCCAGCGCAAAGCCGGGCGCCGACGCCGTCAGTGCACGGTCGTCGCATTCCCCGCGCGCGTCGCGACTCCCAGTCGGCCGCGGCAGCCGGCGCAGCTTATGAACGCTCCGCCCGCTGTCACATGTTTCGCACTGCGCCGGTAGCTCGCTTCCCCGCGCCCCCCGTCCTCCTCTGAGCACCCGACAGGCACGCGCTCCCGCGCCAAACGCAGCCACGTCGCAGTCACTATACTGCGTCGCTCGCCCGAGAAACTTGTCTCGCCCGGCGCGCGCGCACCGCACGGCCGCCGCGATAATCCAGAACGGGGAGAGAATTCTAGCTTTCCGTCGACACCCTATTAAATTCCGCGCATGACGCGAGAGCGATGCCGGAGGGAGAAAACTTGGGCCGACGACCTTTCAACTTATGGCGCGCACGCGCGACAATTAAATGGAAGCTGGTCACTGGCGCGCGCTCGCGCGGGTTCGACCGCCCTCGCCCCCATCGGTTGCTCTCACCCTCGCGCGTCGGCTGCACCCGCATGACGGCTTGTGCGACGGAAAAGCCGCACGTGCAGGCGAGGTTGGAGGAAGGGGCCGCCAGGAGATTGTGGGTCAAGAGGGAGGAGGGAAACAAATCTAAGCGCGAAACAGCGCTCGGTACGACCAACAGTTGCTTTGGGCCGCGAGGTGATGAGGCGAAGAGCCGGGAGGAAAGATGCAGCTGGGGGAAAGGGAGACGTGCAATTCTAAGTGCGCGAAAGCGCCGTTCTGTACACTACACAAAGAGCGCACGATGTCTCGTTTGGAAGAGAAAGGGTGAGAGCAGCATAGGCGCTTAGGTGAGGCCTGTTCGACTCTTCCCGCCTGCCTCCTCCATACAACGCTCCCTTTCCCCCCTTGTTCAGTATTCGGGACGGCAGTTTGGCCCATCTGTGCCTTCTCGTCAAATTAGATTCGAAGCCGGCAGCGACGTCGCACAGAGGTGCCGCCGCCCGACAGTTTGTGCTGGCCCAAGTGTCAGGGAGAGCCGCGCCGCGATTGAACCGTGAACGCCGGCGAGAGTTCGCGAGCGAGAAATGGCTGTAATTAAAACGCGATACGTGGCGTGCACGGGCCGCCGCCTGCAGGCAGTCAGCCGACGTCTCGCGCCGGGCGTAGGCCGAGCACAACAAATGAAACACGTAGACGGGGAGCAGAAAATGATTTAAGCCGAGAGAGGGTGAGAGAGCCGGAGAAAGAAAGCAAGATTGAAAGGCAGCGGCCGGGAATAGCAGCGCGGGATGTAAGCTTAAAATCGAGCCGACAAGCTTCGTTGACTCCCAAAGCGAAGAGTTCGTCGGAGAGTTTCGCTCAAGCGTGCTGGGACTTCGGAAACGAGACCTCCTCCGCCGTTCTCGAAATAGGATAAACAGGGAGAAAAGGGCTGCTGGCTACGCATGAAGAATCTGGAGCAAATGTCACTCACTCAGAAGGGTGGGGCAGCGATGCGGAGACCCAAGGGAGCGCAAGGCCTCAAGGCAGTAGATTAGATTGTGAGCACTGTGTATCTTGGACTACCAAACACCACTGGGACGCAGCAAGCCGCACTTCTGATACCGCTCGCCAGAATAATAGTTAATCTTTAGATAGACAGTAAAAGTTCTGAAAGACTCACTCACCGTTTTTGTAAACGTTAGGCACACACGTTGGCTCAAAATTGCCAATCTTAGACTCAGCTCGAGTTATTTGGGCTCGCAGCCTCAGAATCACTCGGGATCACTCATGTTCACGAATCCACGGACTCACTCGGACTTACGAATTCGCGGTCTCTGGCTTATTCAGTGCCACAGAATCACAAACTCAACTGCAGTCAAGGCCCCTTGTGTCATTTAGACTAATATACTCATACTCGAATGAATCACACAGACTCGAGAGTCGTTAGTTCCGCCGGACTCTGAATCAGCGGCGTTGCGGCAGGCTGGATATCACCATCTTCCTCATCGCCCTCGTGATCAGTCACTAATCCTTAATTGCGAAGAAGAGAGCGTGAATAAACATGAACAGAGGAATCATTTTTTGCAAACATCGCATAACAACATAAAGACAGCTTCCTTATAGATCTTACGTTTAAAGTGCACAGATGATGGCTCGGTGATGCTGGTTGGGGCCAAAAATAATTATTCACTAGTTTTTATGAGTTTCCTCTTAGCCACGGTCATTAACAAGTTCATTTGTAAGTTCGTTTCACTGCTGTGTAGCAACAGGGAAGAAAAGCTTTCTGTTTTTCTTTCTGTTTTTACCGGGTGGTAGTTGCCAATTATAAGCCCTTAATGGTTTTATGATAGATTCTAACGACCACAGCACACCTTTAAGATATGTTCTCGCTACACCTCTTGCAATTTTCTAAGCGACCACTTACATATAATTTTCTAAAACACATTGCTTGGGCACTTCGTGCTAATGCCGCTTCACCGTTTCAGCGAGCCGTAGGCTGCTCAGCAGCCTATCGCGTAAAACATAAACGACAAGCGTTAGCCAGTGAGCTTACAGTTGCTGCTTTGAAGCTCTAGCTAGCAGTTCTCTAACGTGCTGATGCTCTAGTATTTATGCAAATTTTCAGGCCGGTTAAAAATTCTTCAAAATGCCTCCCAACTAGTTATGGTTCTTGAAACAAAAAAACGTTGAGTGGAAGCGATCAAAATTGATGCAACAAAATGAGCGTGGAAGTCGTGCGTTTTTGCATATTAGCGTTAGGAAATGGAAAGAGTAATGTGATGGCAGGAAACACCTGGCTTCGTCGCAGCCGACAAACAGCAGCACCTTTACACATGCTGCGCATTAACTTTTCTTTTTGTCATAATAAACAGCTCTCTCTGTATATATACGCATTTGATTGGATAGCAGCTAACACATGATAAATAAGATAACAAGGTAAGTGCTCCTATAGAGCTATTTTCATCCGCATAGTGTTAATGCATTGAAACTCGCAGGGTTTTTATCCTCGCTACAAGGTTGGAGGAGACCATCTGCTTTGAGCTCATGATTGCATTCATTAGGACCTACTTTGCTGTGGCAACGGCATGAATAGGGCATTTGTAGGTAGAAATGGAACACCGTGTGAGCGAAATGCGGTGTTATACACGCTTTCAAAGAAAATCAAAGCTGACCGAGGAAGACTGGGGAGAAAGAAAGATGGAGGGGGGGGGGGGTGCCATATGCAGTTACCTTACATCACGCATACCGCCTCCTATGAAGTTGGTGTACTCCTTTTTTTTTTTGCCAGCACACTATCTTAAAAGGGAAAGAAAAGGAAAACATAGGCGTGAGAAAGATTAAGCAACTCACGCAAAATGTCATTTCGTGAAGTGCACTGGCGATGGCGTCCCCCTCATTTGCATTCAGGGCTTCACAGTTTCCTTTTCAGAGCGGTATCGCTTAAGTAGCTCACTTGAAACGGCTAAAGACGCTGATAGCTTTCTGCAGCGCCACCTACTCTCCCCCTCCTCTTACTGAGAACCCATGCCTTAACTTTCGCCTGCCGCACCCGGTCTCCCTTTTCTCATCTCCACATTCTGCGTCTATTTCCTGCGCCCCCTCCCTCTACACACGCAAACGCGCGCGCGCACACACACACGCACACGCACACAAACTCTCCCCATCCTCTTCCTAACAAAGGAGGCGTGGCTTGACTTCCAAAGTGCGAGCGGCCGTCACTGAGTGGGTCACCTCGCCCCAAAGCCGGCAGATCCAACTCTCTGCTAGAAGCGTGGTTAACGACTCTCGTAAATTCTCATCGCGTCTGAAGAACACGGGGGAGACAAAAAGGGGGAAAGGACATTTGAGCCTCATCCAAACTGCGCCACCTTATTAATATTTAATTGAAGCAAAGAGGCAGACGGCAACTTCGCTCAGCGAATGGTCCTTACCTAATGAGAAAACGCAGTACAAAACCCGTCGTCCCCATCTGAGTTGTACGCTCGTACAAGCCAAGACGGGTTTGCACCACCCGGACGAGTGGAACCTAACGGGGATACAAGTGGGAGACCTGCTTTCCTTGAACGTATCGCATTCCCTCCTCACGTCTCAAGTACAGAGTACGAACGTTTTGGAACACATCAGTGCTTGCACAAACTTTTACGCCGCGGGCTTCCTGTAGCGCGCATCTGCTGTACAGCATGCGATGCGAGCGGCGACCGGCAAATGTGGCGTATCGCGTGCTTCGCTAGCGTGTTCGCAACGTCCCTTTCGTGCTGCAGGTCACATCGGTGTTAGACGTGTCCGGCGGCGTCTCTCTAGATGGCGATCATATTTTCGCGTGGTACGACGCGAAGTCCTTACATTGCGTGACCAAGATATGTTTCGCTAGGGCTCGAAAAAAAAAAGAGTTGCAAGAAAGAAGAATGCCTAACGCACTTGCAAGTTTGCATCCCTTTTGGTGTGGCAGTAGCGAAAGCCGGGCTGTTTCTTCGGGACCTTTGGTTTTCTACCTTTGCAGTACATGCGCTCGAGGGAAGTAGCGTTAACGCGCGAGTACGGTAGCCGTGTGTCTTTGTTGTCCGCGAATAGGAAAACTTGAGATAGTCAGCAGGCCCTTACATTTCTCTTTTGTTTTCTGTTCCAGGGGAAGCAACTTTCCCGCTGTACTGTTCATGTTTCTGATACACGTCGTATTTTGGTGAATTGCTGGCGCACCTGCTCGGCTGAAAGTTTCAAGTTTCACTCCAGCTGGTGAAGGATGCACAAATCGTGCAACGTGAGCAACTGTTACTTTATCTTAATGGTGCGGCAATGCGCAGAAACAGGTGACCTCAAAAGGTTAGAGCAGGTTCGATGTCCTTTTATGAAACTCTGCACTGTGTGAGAAAGGGAAAGGCAGGAAGGTTAAGCATGGTCGCAGCCGGTTGGCTACCCTACACGCGAGGAAGGACAAATGAGAATAAAAATAAGAAGGAAGGATGGTAGTCCAAGTGCGCACACCCTCAGCTGAATGTTCACTCACGTATAGTCACAAGATCTCGTCAAGCCTAGTTGCCGTCAAGACATGCATTACCGATTTGGTGACTGTGTGCATACTAGAGTTTTCCGGTCACGGTCCCGGGATATTTACTTCCGAGAACGAGTCCGTCATCTAATCGGCTAAGGCTAGTAAACAGAGCATGTCGTTGAGAGTAGGAGGTCTGTGCAGTGGCATAGAATGCGCTCCATAATTTTATCGAATCTGCAAAGAATGGAATGTGGCGCTGTTGGCCATTCTCGTGAGGAATGAATAAGCGTTTGTGAATGCGACGCCCAACTACAGGCGCCTAACTAAAGCTGTTTCACGGTGGGAAAGTCCTGATGGCATGATGAATCGCAATTCATGGTCCAGTGAATACAATCAAGAGCGAAAAGTGAAATTCTGCGAATTCCAATGGTGTAATGCAATGCAATGAGCGGGTGAAATTTCATGAATGACTAGGTACTTTCCGACTACATACTGACCGTAGGCAAAATATAGGAGGATCAAAACTGCATTTAGGCTGAAACTTTACCTCATCCTTTAACACGGGCGCCATTTAAGAAAAAAGAAAAAGTTTGGTTAACCGTAAGCACGAAAACGTGCGAAATGTCGAATTGTTCAGACTGGCTTTGAATGCATAGTAGTTTTTTCCATGACACCAACGCGCTGATTTTACGCAAGAAATACCAGTAATTTAACTCTACACTTCATTTACGGAAAATACTACTGGCAAGCACTTTAACGCTGTAACCTACTGCGAGAATCACCCGATCAAATTAGCTCTCTTTTGAAAACGCAATCTCTTTGTGTATGCGACTGTTTCTTCGAAGGCTAAACAGATACATCGTACTTTTTATCCAAAGAAGCTTGCCTGCTGCTAACTTGATAACGAATCGCTTTAAATACATAGCAGAAGTAAACAACAAAAACAAGTCTTACAGTACAATGACTGATACAGAGGACACATTCGAAGCTCAAGAAGAAAGCAGTTCGAGGGAACAGAATACTCAGGGGGACCTAAATCCGTACTATCAGCAATGCTTCACATGTTTCCGCGGTTGTTGTTGTTTTCTTGCTACCAACAAACGTGTGTTCCGTTCCACCACTTTGTGCGACCGTCGTCTCCAGAGGCAAACAACATTCCATGGGCGTACACGGGCAATATTTCACGGCATCAATTTGCCATGCGCAATACACAACCAGTTGTTTTGGGGGGCGGCTAATGCAGTGCCGGGCGACAGCGATCGTCCATCAGTGGGCGATCTATCTTCACTAAAGAGCACAACGCTACCACCATAACGAGGATCTTCATTTTCGTTCGCATCTTCTTGTTTCATGATCAATCTTAGTAGCAAAGAAAACCGCTGCTTCAAAGTTGAACAACTCGAGATTTTGTAGACAGCCCTACAAGAGGCAGGAAAGACTCAATTCTAGGATGTCGTCCCAAGAGCAGCGGTCAAAGTGGAAAGCAAAAACGAAAAAAACCTGGAGCCATAAGAGCAATCGTTAAGACGCTCGACTGGCCTTAATATCTATAACGAGTCGTGGCAGGAGGGCAACGTTCCCCAAGATTGGAAGATCAGCCGCCTGGTACCGCTTCTTAAGCCTGGCAAGTCTCCCTTAGAGATTACTTCATACCGACCAATTGCGCTGGCAAGTTGCGTTGGGAAGGTAATGGAGCGAATGATCCTCGCCAGACTTGAGTGGTACCTTGAACACTACGAAATCTACCCGGACGCCATGGCTGGTTTTCGACGTCACCGATGTTCTATCGACAACGTTATCGATCTGGTAACCTATGTTCAACACCAAAAGACGTGTAAGAGGTTATCTGCCGCAATGTTCTTAGACATAAAGGGAGCCTACGACAACGTTCTTCATGACGCCATACTTGAAGCATTGGAATCGGTGGGCCTAGGCGGTCCATTATATCGTTGGACTCGCAGTTATTTACATAGGCGGTCTCTCTTTCTTAACACTGAAGCTGGCCCAACCTCGCAATACTATACGCACCATGGAGTTCCACAAGGCGGTGTCTTAAGTCCCACACTTTTCAACCTTGTACTCATTGGTCTCGTGGAACGACTTCCGAGCACAGTTAAAATATCAATGTATGCCGATGACATCTGCGTCTGGGCATCTGGTGTGACACGGCCGCAAGTACGCGCCAGGCTTCAAAAAGCTGCCACGTCAACATCGGCATACTTAAATGAACAAGGCCTCAAGATCTCGCCGGAAAAATGCGCATTGGTCGCGTTTAGCCGAAAGCCAATGAGATCATACGATGTCTCTATCGACGGTCAAAGCATACCTTATGTCAGGACGCACCGATTCTTAGGCGTAATAATTGATCGTGACCTCTGCTGGAGTCCTCATGTGGCCTACCTAAAGAAGCGCCTGACAGATATCTCTAATGTGTTTAAGTTTCTTGGAGGAAATGTCTGGGGTACTTCAGTACATGCAATGATGCAGCTGTACAGGACGCTCTTTCTTGGGTACTTGCGATACAGCTTGCCTGTGCTGACCAACACCTGCAGAAGTAATATCCGCACACTCGAAAGCGTCCAGGCCCAGGCACTTAGAGTGTGTCTTGGATTGCCGCGGTGTTCGTCAACGGCTGAAACAATTGCCATTGCACACGATTTCCCAGCCAAGACCCATATAGTCATGGAAGCGCTCAGAGCACACGTAAGACACCTTGCTCGAGCCCCTGCCCATCATCTAGCCTCACTGCCAGTGGATCGACCACGTGCTTCCTTTTGCGAAACAGTCCTGCCTTATCGTGCATACCTTCCATCAGGTTATACAGCTCCAGCGAAAGTTCCGTTTCCACCATGGTGCTTGGCTCGAGCAAATGTTCGACTAATGGTACCAGGAATACGAACAAAGGCCCAACTCTCGTCTCCAGCACTCAAGCAGCTTTCACTGCTCTTGCTGTATGAGACTTACAACGAGCATCATCATCTTTATACTGACGCTTCAACCACGGTGAATGGGTCTGCAGGATCGGTGATCTTTCCTGCAAAACCTTCCACAATTAAGATTCGACTATCTCACCAGACTACATCGACTGCCGCGGAGCTTGCTGCTATTCGTTGTGCACTTCGTGTAATTTCTGAAGAACTACCCAGGAAATGGAGCGTGTTCACTGACTCCAAGGCTGCTCTTCATTGTTTGGTTTCTGCCCTACGCCGAGGACCCCACGAACAACTAGTTATGGAAATCAGACTGCTGCTTCACCACCTCGTCGAGCAAGGACACGACATCACGTTGCAGTGGATTCCAAGCCACTGTGGCATAATGGGCAATGAACTTGCCGACGCAGCAGCACGATCTGCACACGAGGAGGGCTTACAAGACTCCATTCCATTCTCAAGAACAGACGCTGCAACGAAAATTCGTGTGCTTGCAAATGAAGCCATCAAAACTTTATGGAATACACCCAGCTTAAAGCATACACGTCTACACCGACTGGACCCATCCCTTCGACTTCGACCCCCGCCTGGACTCTCTCGCCTCGAAACAGCAGTACTTTGCCGACTGTGGCTTGGTGTCGCCTATACAAGATCCTTCGCCTTCCGAGTCGGTATGGATGACAGCGCGGCTTGCAGACACTGCGGCGGCGAAGAGACTATCGAACACGTGCTTTGCCACTGTCCTCGATACAGCGCGCACCGGCTGTCACTAGCGACCGCGTTGGCGCGCCTTGACGACAGGCCGCTTTCAGAACAGTCGGTTTTGGAATGCCGACGTGAACTGTCGTCGCAGCAAAAGTCGGTCAAGGCTCTGTTGACTTTTCTACGTGACAGTGGCCTATTAGAAAGACTCTAATGACCCCATTTCGTCCCTTCTCATATTTTTTTTTCTCATGCTTTCATTTTTGTCACGCTCTTCTTTCCGTCTTTATTTCCCCTTTCCCTTCCCCTAGTGCAGGGTAGCAAACCGGACGTTTTAAGTCTGGTTAACCTCCCTGCCTTCCTTTCATTTGCATCTCTCTCTCTCTCTTCACGCTCGACTGGCAAAGACGCAAAGGCTTGTTTATCCTTGTTCTTCGCTCACTTCTTTTTCATATTGAAAGTTTCACGTGACGAACTACCCGAAGCCGCAGACAGGGGGCAGTCATTTCCGGTGCTCGAAAAGCGGAAAACGGAAGCACATCTATGTTCCGCACTAGATAATTTAAAGACACGATGTCTCAGCGAGTATTAGCGTGCTTTAATGTTCATTGAACGTCAAAATAAATAAAAGACTTTGCCCGTTATTGGCGTTATCTCCCGGCTTATCTGTCTCTGCTCAATTAGAAAGGCGGCACACGTGCGCATTTACTCATCCTTTTGAAGCTTTCGCCAAGCAGTCAAGCCATAGTGTTTTGTAGCTTAGCGTAACAACAGCGTGGACACGTGAATAGTATTTAAGTTAATATAACTCACGTTAGCGCAATTTTTGCCGAGCAAATATTTCGGCTAGGTGCGCTAGGCAAGCAACTGACAAATAGGCACTGGTTTACAGGTTCTAGCGTCTGACCTGAGCTGCAACAAGATCCTAAATAAAAATTAGGTCTTAATAGTAATTACGATCGGCTTTGTTGACTCCTATGGGAAAGATCACCTTACTATTCAGTCCTACATAATCTCAATACTTCTACTTTAAAGGAAGAATGCTCGCGGAATATATATAACAACCTGCGCTGATATTTATTATTCAAGGACAAATCTGCACGCTTATTGTTTGGTATTCAGGCTGCGATGACAGCTTGAACGCTAATAAAAAGGTCTCTTGAAGATTCGACAACCCTGCACTTTCCTTTTGATTTCTTCCTTCTTCACTAAAACCCTGCAGCGCTGCGGCATGCAAAGGTGACTTCTTGCAATCAGCAGCCGAGTTCCGAACACTCCCTACACATAGCAGCGGTCTCCGATTCGTCGGCGTTCATGTATACCGGCACATCACGCAAACCGACAAAACTTTGGTGAAAGCGCCAAGCAATCACGAGCCGTTCCAGCGCTAGAACTTCACTGTGAAGCCGATTCATCAGTGCTTGAGGTTCAAAAGAGTTCGGCACGCTTTCTGATGAGCAACGTATTCTGGGTGAGGTACTTTAGATTGAATCAAAAGGGCACGTGAACGATTTCGCGTCTTAATGTCTTATTGCGATAGCAATTATACAGACGAGTTCACGCCGTCAGTGCCAACGACACGCACGCGCGGCCTGCGATTAGACGGTCAAGTCTGCAGAGAGGCACAGTCCGTTTGTCACTGCAGTGAAAGTGAAGTGGAGACGCGACGTCACATTCCGCTCAGTCGGCTCTGCCGGAGCCAGGACAGCGTTCTGGTTTCAGCTGCTTTCACGATCGTAGACGTCGTGACGTTCCCTCTGAGCCCATACCACGCCGCGTGGTGCATAGACTGGTCTGAGTGGAACGGGCAGTAAACGCCGAGTCGATCTTTTTCCGACAAACTCTGACAGGTTTTTCTCCGGTCTCATCCCGTGCACCATCGATATATGACGCCTGCAACGCTGCTGGCAGCTCTCCTCAACGCATGAACGTTCCGCGATGCCTTTCAGCGCAAGCCTAAACCTTTTTTCTCACTTTCAGGCATACACTACCCTGCGAAGCGGCTTAATTTTTGCCTGACCTGTTAGCTAAAAGGTTTTCCTTCTCGTGGATTTACGCCGGAAAGTTAATCGACAACACCTTGCGACGTGACAGCGTGTGCCGACGGCAAATGCTATATTTCATTAAAGGCGCCGATGGTGACTGCGCCCTGCAACTTAATTGCAGCGAGCGAAAGAGGAGCCAGATTTTCACAGCGAAGCAGCGAGACGAGGCAATTAACACTGCGTCGGCTACTTCCGCGTAATAGTGTGGATGGCATGTTGCGTGGCCTTAATAAGTACCTAAATTACGCAGAGAGAAATTAAAGCTATATTTCTGAATCACAAATATGCTTCCGTATGCGACAGGTTACACTTGCCGTATGCCCAGACTTCGTGTGCCAAAACGGGTCGCGATGCCACGTTAAAGTTCTCGCACCGTACAAGATACCTGTGACATCGAAGACTTTGGCGACGTCTAGCCAAAGACAGATAAACGTCTCAAAAAAAAAATTTAAAGAAATAGAGCACCACGCTTTAATGTAAGGCGCACGCAACCTAACAACTTTTCAAATTCTTCGTGCACGGGAAAACAATCGGAACTGCGCAAAAAAACTATGCCAAAATTCGTGACGTAACAAAAAACACGTTGGTGGCATGGTTTGGGATCCAATTTAAGATGCTCTTTTTTTTTCTTAATTTGCTCCGCTTAGAATTAATCTCTTACATTCCACCTAAACAATAAACACAGAGAGTTTTCTGACAGTAATCTAGACCACTAGCCTGTGCTTTAATTGAGTATTTCTACGTGAAATCCTGATGGGTGCGGTCATGTATTGCGCACTCTTGAAAGAGCAATAACATATCGTTGATGTTTCACAGCTTGGCTTGCTTCCCCACTGTGGACAACGTTCACCAAAGTTCGTTCATCACTGGCCTTCGGGTAACAAAGCAATGGGCAGCAAACTGAAACACTGGTCTAGTCGTAACTTATACCCACAACTTCTAGTTCTCGTTGGCCAGATCATTAGCGTGACTACGTGTTGGGATGTGCCACTGCTGCTGCTCACGCTTCTCTTAGCTGGTGTCAGAGTGTTAAGTGCGCCGTATCCCGACGCTGCGGAGCGTCTATGGGGCGGCAATCAATCATCGCTACAAACAACAGTTCCCAAAAAGAATGATAACGGTGAAAACGAAGAAAATAAACCATCGTCCCTCGAGGCGTAGCTATAAGAAAGCTAGTGCCGACGGGTAAGTATTCCATCAGTGACAAGAATGGCAATCAGCACTGTGAATGTAAAAGTGGCATATCCTGCTTAGCGCCAACTTGTAGTTATGGTGGAAACCGCCGTTTTCCTTTCTCTTCCATGGCGCAGAAATTGCGCGTTATTTTATTGTTGCTAGCTTTCTCTAGCTAGTAGTCCGCTAGATACCTAGATATGTCACTTTGACCTGACGTACGCCATAACTAAGCGTGCGAGAAAATAGAAGAAATCATTGCCTTCAGCTACCCGTTGTAGCAAAAGGATTTCATGGAGAATAGAGCATGAAGCTCACTGAGATTCCTATGTCGGTTTTTACTCAATAGCGCCTCGTTGTTCATGAATATCCGTGTAAAAAAAGACGTCTCTGCTGCATTGATCCAAAAGCTGTGTTGCTGTCTCCTCCCTTCAGAAGAATAGGCAGGCGTTGTGCCCCTTCCGGTGGCAGTTGCCAGCCTGCTCCTCGCTTTCCCTTTCCTGTTACCTTTGTATATGTGTATATGTGTTCAAAACAAATAATAATAATAATTCAAACATCAACCGTTAAATAAAGCTTATGTTATATATAAAACACATTCGTGTCAGGCTGAAATTGCGAGGAGTCAGTAGGTTGCGCTGTACTTGAGCAATGTAGTAACGCTGGCTACGTGGCCGCGCCGAAGCTTCGTGCCATCCCACCGTCGAACCATGGAACGCGTGCTTTAAGCCGACGAACTCATAGACTATACTGCACGCTTAACGGCGATTAGCCCGCACTATGTAGTAATATGAACTGGTTATTTGGTTCTCCGAACAGAGCACATGCATCATAACTCGGTGTAAAATATTGCTCCAACATTTCTGCGCTTAGAACACGTCTACCTAGTGTGTTTTTGAGTGTGTTATAACTTAGCAGTATCTGTAGAGTTTTCTAGCTACTGGTTTGATACCCACATGACTCACTCACTCACTCACTCACTCACTCACTCACTCACTCACTCACTCACTCACTCACTCACTCACTCACTCACTCACTCACTCACTCACTCACTCACTCACTCACTCACTCACTCACTCGCTCACTCACTCACTCACTCACTCACTCACTCACTCACTCACTCACTCACTCAATCAATCAATCAATCAATCATACCGCGCTATGTCTGTTTTTCATTATAATCGTCTCCTCTAACAAGTACTAGAGCTCCTCGCGCCCCATTCTCCTTTTCATATTTTGCATGTACTGCCTTCATGAACATAGGCGGCTATGTAAACCTTAGTTAAATTTGTGTGTGTTTTCTAGAAGAGACTTTCACAACAAACAGCCCAATTTTCACGCTATGTTTATGATATGCTTTTTTGCATAACAACTCTGTCTCACAGAAAAGCACTCTCTACAGGACACTCCTTCATGTGCGTTTTGTAGAGCGTGCGTCAGCCGCACGACTAGGCTGTAATGTTCATACTCGGCGCGTGGTTGTGTGATGTGTTGTTGCTTCCACTCTTTTTTTTTTCTTCCTTTACCTACTGCTCTTTCTCTTTTTTTCTCTCCTCTTCAAGCGGGTGGACGATGTGTCCCTTTTAGGAGATAATTGTTAGCCGCGCTTTCTTACTGTTTGTGGTGCTTGTATATGTTTAAATAATAATAATAATAATAATAATAATAATAATAATATGAGTATGATGATAATGATGACGACAACGACGACGACGACGACGATGGTGATAATGATGATTGTGGTGGTGGTGATGATGGACAGCTTAATAATCTTGCTGGTCTGGTGATACATGTTACAGGAAAAGAACGCTAACGAAAATAACAACAAGGAAAAACGAGGATAAATAAGAGATGTGTACAGTTGTTTCCAAAGAAAGGAATCAAAATGCAAGAGCAACTCGTGCCGCAACTGAAGCACACCATACTATCTATAACTTGACCACTCTTGTATTAAAATAGAGGAACAGAAAACACATAGCATTAAACGTGGTTGCGTTATTTCTGATAAACTCGACCGCTACTCCAACGAAGGACGGAGACAAAAAAAAAACTTAAATGTATACCCAATGACAGAGCACTTCAATGAACGCATTTTCATAAATCGGGACTTACAAGAATTCCAGGCAAGTGGCTGTGCAAAAAATGCATATGCAATTCAGTAGAAACGGAGGCAAGCTGCGACGGGATGCCCAACAGACGTGTGCCCTCTCTCAGCGCGAAGTCACACCTGAGCCGTGATTACCATGACACTCTTTCCCAGTTCGTCATGATAGGCATTCATGAAGCTATTGGTGTCAAGTGGTGACAGTTGCTTTTGAAAATAGCGATACGGTGACATATAACTACAAACACGCGTACCAAATTTGTACCGAAATACGCACGTGCGCAAGCCAGGACTATTTATTGCACAAGAAGCTCAGTACGCTGATGAGAGGCTACTTACGTTTTGCTTTTTACATTTCCAATAATCTCGTTGCTGGATGCTCACAATGTCGAAACATGCATTAAAACGTTCGCTGCCATATATAATACCGCGAATGAAAGTCTTGCATTACTGAATCAATAGAATAAAAAAAGACGTCTCTCGACGACGTCGGGGCACGCGAGCGCCCAACTGTAGGCACAAATAAAGTTTGCTCCAATCCAATCCAATCTCTCGATGGAAGCTTACAGAGATAATAAGTTTAGAATTATCAGCAGTATCGAAGACAACACAGCTCTCGGCGGCCTAAAGGCTGTACTTGACAACGCTGACGAAGATGGCATTGCCTTACGAATTCTCGCTTCGCTTACCTGCCAAACCCTCAGTGTATTCAAGTAAGGAAAAAAAAAACCAACTAAAGCAGTTTTAAACTTGCAATAACAGCACATATGGCAACTTATCTTTAGCATTACTTGAAAAAAGAAGCAGATTTAATACACCCCCCCCCCCGGCTCCTATTTTGTCAAAAAGAAACACAATTTTTCATGCAAGCCTTGGAACATGATGGTCCTAGATAAAAGATTATCTTCGACAGACATCTTAGTTTCGCTTCAGTGACACTCGGGCAGCAGGTAGATTGTAGTCTTTAACGTAGGAAAGACTAAGACAGTGCTCGGATCTAATAAGACTGCGCGCCGTATTCTTGAACGACGCGGAGTTTTTCTCTCTCTTTTTTTTAGATGATGTACTTTTGTCTCATGTACTCGTCCTATATACGCGCGAGGGACCCTAATGAAATATGGTATATATAAAAAAATAAAATATGCAGTGTACCATTTCTCAGCAGATATTGTTTTGACGGTCTTGCAAAACTCATAAGAGGCCTTACTCTAATCCCGTGTATGGGCGCTCCAGTGAGAGGAGGTAATAGAGCTTACTTCATTCTGCTTACGTTACAAGAACACGCGGCCTTTCTGTCGTTGTTCTTATTTTCAAATTTGTGCACCTGTTGAACAAGATAAATTTATGAGCACAAAATTTAATCGTTGTAAGAATAAAAATAGAAGAAGAAAACTAGGCTCAATCAGAGCTTCGTCTTGTTTTGTCTCGCACTAAGCTTCGAAGTGAGACGCAACTGGAATTCCCAAATGGGTAATTGCGTGCGCGGGGACGACGTTGGAGACAGAGCTCAATAAGAGAGTGAGAAAAAGAAATAGAGAAATGAGGAGAACACGTCAAGAGTGAAAGGGAAAAAGTGTAAAGGTGTAGATGCATTCAGTCGTTAAGTACAGCGCCTACGTATGCCCGGGTATTATTTCTTGGGCTTCGCTAGCTCTTGCTAGCTAAAAATAGGGCCTGGCTTTCATGCCAGCGAACAAAGAAGTTGTTTCATGGCTTATTTTTCCTGGGAAACTCGCCGTAAGTTTCGCAAGGTTTGGAGGACGTTATTACTCACGTCGAAACACTAGTTCTGAAAGCACACCTACGCAGGCCTTTCTATTCTTAGACAAACCCTTCACAGTTCACATAACTCGAACGAAATGCTGGGTTCCGCATTTACTCGGGCCTTGACATACTTGTTCGTCGAGTATTTACCTGTTCATCTTTCAAGCGGTCTATTTGCGTTCACACACACCCCACTAGAAGCTGTCGAGCTTGCCAAAACCCACAGATGCTTGTTGTGCCCGCTAAACTATATGCTCTTGGATGCAGCCTGTGATGAGAACTATGGTACAGGCTTGGGAATGACAATAATAGCACGACAAGCGCGGGATAGCACTTCCTAACTCCGGTGATTTTCCCTCGACTAGCGATGAAGAAAGAAATTGCTTCCTCTAGTTATCATCTTGCCATCTTCACGTAGCCTTGACTTAAACATCTTCGTCTGCTCTTGGTTCAGCCAATATTTTGGGCGACTGCCCGCCGACGAAATCCCTTCGCCACGAACTCAACCAGCTGGACTGCCGACCACTACTGGAAGAAGGAATTCTACACCATCGACAGGACCTAACGTCACAGAAGAAGGCCGTGCAAGCGCTACTACGCTTCTTGCGATCCACCGGCCTTTGTGAACGTATCTTACAGGAACGCCCTTCGCGTGTGTGTGTCTCAGTGTGTGCATTTTTTAACCCTTTCCTCTCTGTCCTCTTTCTAATTTCCTTTCTCCCAAACCCAGTGTAGGGTAGCAAATCTGAGACTAATATCTGGTTAACCTCCCTGCCTTCCTTCTTCATCTCCCCCTCTCTCTCTCTTCGTCCAGCCATCTTCATCTAACCTTCTTACATCTTTTTTTGTTCCAGTTCGCAATGCGCTCCACTGCACTGCATATCTGCCGAACTAAAGGCAGCACTGTCAGTCATAAAAAAAATTCAGTGCGTCCGGTATTTCGGCAAGCGCGGGCGGTTCGCCGGATGAGCGGGGGCACAAATGTGAGCGGCCAGATTGGTGGCACCAGCTGGTGGTGCAAAGCTGAACCACGCAAACACAGAGCCAATTACTATATTCTGCTTAGCTGCTGGTGTAAATTTTCTCAGCGGCGTAATCGTGTTCACAATTACGCCGCTACCGTAAATTTGCCCCAGCAACGAAGCAGAATATAGCAGGTTGCTGTAATTTAGCACTGTGTTTGTCTGGTTGAGCTCTACGCCACCAGGCGGCTGCATCGCTCCGGCCGCTCACTTTTACGCCCCCACCCATCGGGCAATTCGCCCACGCTACACTGTTTTCCGGAATAGCGGACATGCTAAAAGTCCCTATTGTTTAAATGACGATCAAGTGTTATTTGCACATGATGAGGCTTTTTCTTATGTTCATTATCACTGGCTGTAAACTGAAAGCTGCTGCGGGCAAAGCACCAGAACAAAAGTATCTATCTATCTATCTATCTATCTATCTATCTATCTATCTATCTATCTATCTATCTATCTATCTATCTATCTATCTATCTATCTATCTATCTATGTATCTATCTATCTATCTATCTATCTATCTATCTATCTATCTATCTATCTATCTATCTATCTATCTATCTATCTATCTATCTATCTATCTATCTAGCTAGCCATCTGTCTGTCTGTCAGTCTGTCTCGCCTGTCAGTATGCCTGTCAGTCTGTATGCGATTTCATCAAGGCAATCCCCCCACCTCTTACCTGCCCCATTACCCACCCCATCCCTCATTCACCCTTACCGAGCGATGGGAGACCTTGCTAACCAGCACCGCCCTGGAAGACCAGCTCGTCCTGATCTCCAGGGGCCAGGCAGCTAGGGAAGCATATGGGTTCCGTGAAGAGGGAACCACTTCCATCGACGCCGTCTAAGATGTCGAGTTCGGCTCAATAAAGTTGTCTCTCTCTCTCTCTCTCTCTCTCTCTCTCTCTCTCTCTCTCTCTCTCTCTCGCCCCACTATTTCACGCATGGCTTCATCATGAAAACTACGGCTACGTATTCCACGTTATAAGAGAAGCCAACTGTGCTCATATGCGCTGGACGTAATAATTGCTGCACCGCCACCAGCTTTGTGCGCTGCATCGTGGAAAAGCTTGTTTTACAATTATGAAAAGGGTTCAATGAGTCTTATTTCTGTTGCAATCTTTCTCTGCCTCTCTCACGACACTCCTTTTCACGAACTGTGCGCAGAAACGCACACTGGTGTGCCGCCGCGGATAATCCACTCTCGGCAGAAGATCACAGCCTCTGTCGGAGACGCGGTGTCGCTTCCGTGCGTGGCCCACGGATCACCGCCACCGCAGTATCGCTGGTACCGCGAGGACGGCGGCCTCGTGTTCCTCGACCAGCGAACCTCACTCGTCGATGGTGTCCTTTTCATACGAAAGGCGGTAGTCGGCGACGCCGGGAAATACACCTGCGTGGCCAACAACAGCGCAGGAGAGGATCGGACCACCGCCGAGCTCGTCGTTACGGGTACGTTGGCGGCGCCGTCGTTGACACCAGTTCTATCGCCATATCTTTTCTGATGTTTCTTTTTTACTATTATTATGTTTACAAATTTTTTGCTGGTAACACCCACAAGCCGTTTTCTTGGCTGTCTCCTTTGGACGAGCTGTTTGCTGAACACCTCTCAAACATTCGGCGTTTGTTCATTGACACCCCCTTCTTCCTTTACAGTGAATGGCTGTTCCCTGCCTGACACGGGCATATGAGGCCAGCTCGTTCGTTCTTTCATTTGTTTGTTTGTTTGTTTGTTTGTTTGTTTGTTTGTTTGTTTGTTTGTTTGTTTGTTTGTTTGTTTTCTTACTTCCTGTCGTTCTGCACAGAACTGAGTTTCATACCTTTTTCTACTTGTCATTCTGCAGTTTGCAAGTGACTTATGGTGTATCATACATTTCCTAAAGCGCCGTTCTCCCTCCCCCCCCCCCCCCCGGCTTCCGTTCACCAACCAATGTACAAAAAGATATTGCTCTGCAACCAATCCCTGAGCCTCATTCTCCCGAAGTGAACTGACCGCGTGCGATAACGCGCCATGACTTCGCAACTAGCATATTTCGCTGGGCTGACTAATTTTACGCGATTTGTGTCTTGTAACATGTATCACAAGTGGCATCGTGAGTACACTGCGCCGCAGTGCAGCTTACATATTTCCGTGGTATAACTGCTGGTAAGCATTTAGACACGTGTTCCTTTCTTTTCAGCTGGTTCATTGCCCCATTGTGCTTATTTCGTTTCGATTGTTTGTATATTTAGCCAGGAACGGGTCCGAATAAAGTTAAACTAGTTAAACGGCGCTGCGTCGTTCACGTCTCTGCCATATACGCGCGGTGTGCCAAAACGAAAGGAGAACGCCAGATTCGCGTTCAACGTCGACAATTTCCTTCGTTCCTGCGCTGAAATGAGAAAAGTTGTACGAGACAAATTCTTCATCGTTCGAACTATGTTGTAGTAACGGAAAGTCAAGTTCGAGCTCACATGTCAGCCGAAGCCACAATTTTTAACAGAGACAAGGCGCCGCCTTCCGTGGTGGTGCATAGTGTACTGTATGCGCGCTTGCAATCCGACTGCCTTCGCAGAGCCCCTGGGTGCGCATATCCAGCCGGCGCGGCAGCAGGTGCGCGTGGGACAGCCGATCACCATCCGGTGCTCGGTATCGGGACACCCCGTGGCGGGGATCACGTGGCGCTTCAACCAGCGAACTCTGGCGCTCAGCGAGAGGGTCGCGCTGCTTTCGGCAGACGCCCTGGACATTCGCTCGGTGCACAAGGAGGACAGGGGCATGTACCAGTGCTTCGTGCACAACGACGTGGACTCAGTGCAAGCAAGCTTCGAGCTGGCGCTTGCAGGTAAGACTGAGCGCGCTCAGCGCACGAATAGGCATTTAGATCCTACCCGCCGCGGTTGCTCAGTGGCTATGGTGTTAGGCTGCTGAGCACGAGGTCGTGGGATCGAATCCCGGCCACGGCGGCCGCATTTCGATGGGGGCGAAATGCGAAAACACCCGTGTACTTAGATTTAGGTGCACGTTAAAGAACCCCAGGTGGTCAAAATTTCCGGAGTCCCCCACTACGGCGTGCCTCATAATCAGAAAGTGGTTTTGGCACGTAAAACCCCATATATTATTAAGGCATTTAGATCCTGTTGCTATGCGCAGGTTATTATAATCTGTGCGTGCTGATCGACGGGGCGTTTGCTGTCTGTGGCCGGTTGGAGCAAAGTCATTTCGGAAGCTGCGCCCCACTTTCGTTCTTACAGTATATTTGCATTCTCTCGGAAAAGCGCCTGTCTAGGGACTTATAGCTATTCTTGGTTTATGGGCCGTCTATGAATGGCCTGTTGACTGCATAGACCATAAATGATCAAAGTTCAATTTCACAATCTTAAAGGACAGCCTATGCAGTACACCACTTTGTATAGACTTCTCTATACACTAACTGTGGCTGTACAGACTTTGGGCAGTTTGAAGATGTCTATAGCTAATATATAACTGTTGCGTATAAATTCCCCTAGACCCGTTACGGATTCGCCAAATAAGTTCTCGCAAAGGGTGAACGGCCTGAACCTTCCCTCGCAGAGGACCTGCCCCAGTTCCAGGAGACATTCGGCGGTGAGACGGTGCAGGCGGGCACGAGGCTTTCGCTCAAGTGTTCGGCGTCCGGGAACCCGCTGCCGCAGATCACGTGGTCTCTGGATGACGCGCCCGTGCCGGAAACGCACCGCGTGCGCTTCGGCGACTACGTCACGCAGTACGGCGTCGTGGTCAGCTACCTCAACTTCTCACTCGTCCAGGTCGAAGACGGCGGCGAGTACCGCTGCACCGCCAACAACGGCGTCGGCACGCTACACCACGCCGCCAGGATCAACGTGCCCGGTGCGTGTGCGGCACGTGGTCCTTTGTGTGACCGTTGAATACGTGGCTTAACGTTGCTTGCTACGTGACACTTAGCTGAAGCTAGCTCCGAGACGCAGGACAACGTTCCGCTTTCAAATCTGAAATGATTTACTGCATGAATCTGCGCGCTCGAACGCAAATGTTGACTCATGGACTCAGTACGTGGATCCTTCGAACGAAGAGCATGGTGCAAGCAGAGATGAATTCATGTATACGCATGACAAGTGAGAAAGAGCGTCGGCAGCGTATATAGGGCGTCCCACGTAACTTTAGCCAAACTTTAAATATATGCAACTGCCACGTAGATGGACAGAACAAAGGTAATGTTGTTTGCCGTCGCTTGGAGATACTCAAATTCTTTCATTCTCAATGCTCAATTTGTTCATTCATTCAGTCTAATTTGATGATTAGTCTTAATTAATTAATCAACTTATCAAATATAATAATTAGTTGAAAAGTCTCAAAGAGAAAATTGTAGAGTGACATGAAAACTGCTGATACAGCTTTCTGTCGCTCAATACGTGCTACATAAAAGTGTTTTCCTGAGCGTGAAAAAAAGCCTGCAAATGCGCGCAAAATTGCGGCGCGACTTGCCGCTCGAGGCACTTTGCGTGCCTCAGACACTCTCAGACATTCTCAGACACTCGAGCCACCCATCATGCTTGAACTAAATTTCGGACCCCCTCTTTCTCGGGCCCTACATCTCTCCAAATAGTGTCTTGTGTTCTTCAAGTAATCACAAATTTGACCTAGCGACACCTTCATTTTCTCCGTTGGCTTTTGTTTGGCAACGTACAACGTGCGAGCAGCGAGGCGTTAGCTCGCTGAAAATTGCGCTCATTGCAGAACGTTTTCGCAGGCCGACCTGTTGTGCGGCCGATGCGGAACCTGACGGTCGTCGCGGGAGAAATCCTGAGCACCGTATGTCCTGTGGCCGGATACCCACTCGAGTCCATCAACTGGGAGCGAGGTACTGTATATATGTCGGGTTTATGGGGACCGTCGCTTTTTTTTAATTTTAGGACACACGTCAGCCGCTGAAAAATGTAACGCGTTAATTTTTTATCACGCTGCATGCACGACGCTGCATCGGTTATTAACACTGATCGCAGCCATTTAATATAATTAAATGAAATCAGCTCACTTGTTAATCAGCAGCGTCAAGAGAATAAGAACGTAGCAATGCTAAAAGAAACATACCGTAAAGTTTCACTGAAAAAAAAAAAAACAGTTATCCACATCCAGCGCGCATCTTGGAATCTATGTGAGGCGAAGCCTTCGTGGAACGGTTAATAAAATGCTATAAATTTGTCCATTTCATTCCTGCATCTTCGGGGTAACGAAAACTGGGGCGCGCGAATGTGCTCTTGCACACCCATGCTATGCGCATTATGCGCATTACTCGCAATATACGCAATACCATACGCGATACTCGCTGCACTTGCGGCGGTCATATCAAAGGGCTAGTTGGCGCTGGCACGCTAGATGCGTGTACGATCGATTTTGCGAATCTGCGTAGCGCTTTGTCGAAGCGGAGAAAACGCAGACGTATGCGACGGAGTGGGTTCCCAGTGCAGGGTAGCCTACCGGGCTCGGCCTGGTTAACCTCCCTGCATTTCCCTTATGACTTCTCTCTCTCTCTCTCTTGTTGCACATTCCGAAGTGCTAATAATATGTAGCCAGCAAACAACAGCTCACGGTTCACCGTAATATGATCTTCTTGTACTGTTGCATTGGGTTCGCTCTGGTACATGCGAGGCATAAAGCAGTCAAAGAGAGAGAGAGAGAGAGGAAAAGCGATTGTGGCCTACTGGTTAGAGCATCGGGCTACTGTGGTGGGGGAACGAGGTTCGATCCACCACCAATCTCTTAATGCATGCCACATATGAGGAAGGAAATGAGAAGTTCGTCAGGCCCGCAACCCATCAGACGTCAAGCAATTTGGACTTTTCATCTTTTGCGTTAAATGAAGGTCCTCGAACTCGAAACCTTAGAAAAAATTACTAGGGAGCTCCAGAGGGTCCTAAATAATTTACTTAATATAAGTGCTTTTTTTTTCTCGAATCAGTTTCGGCTTCGTTTCCCAAGAAATGTACGCATCATGACGTCATGGCGCAGAAGATGGTCACGTGCGAGCAGAAGAACATCGTGAGTTATCATGACGGTTTGGCAATCGTTCCGGCTTTCTGTCGTCTGTTATATCGAATATTAGCATGGCGGACAGCTCAGCAAGCCGAAGCGAGTGCCAGGACGTCGCGATGTGGTGCTACCACGTGACCACCCTCTGGGTCATGATGTCATCAGATGTACATCTCGTGGGATACAAAACCGAGACTGGTTCATAGAAAAACTTCTATAATGGGTTATAGTAATTATACAGTAGTAAAAACTTTAATAGTATTTTCGTTTTCTAGGGTGTCGACGTCGAATACCTTCAATCCATGCAAAAAAAAGAAGAAAAGTCTAGAACGCCATGTCAGTACTCGTTTAATCCGGTCCTGTGCAGCGGGTCTCCGGCTGCCCTACAATCACCGGCAGAAAGTGCACGACAACGGATCCCTCGAAGTGTACCACATGGAGAGGGCCACGGACGAAGGACCGTACACCTGCGTCGCCAAGGACAAAGACGGCCACACTGCACAGAGCACCGTCTACATCAGCGTCAAAGGTGAGCATTGTTCGCGATGAACAACACGTTTTTTTTTTTCTTTAATTGCGTTAGCATGAGGAGTGTCAAAGTGGAAAGTAGAGACGTAAGCGGTTGAAAAAAAACATTGAAAATTTAGTCGTTTCGTTTTTTTTTCTTCTTTAACCAGAATAAAATTGGAAAAAAAAGAGAAAGAACTTCCCTGCAGAATTCTGCTGTTATGATGCGACTCTTTCCAAGGTATCTAAAAGTTTGGTCAAAAGACGGAGCTTGGGAGTCTGCGAAGCACCTGTATCAATCCACGGGTTGGCAAGGACTTTGCTTCAACCAACCTTTGAGCACTCTCGCCTTTCGCGTACTGCAGATTCCCCCGTTCTCTGCGGCATGTGAAATAAACTGATCCGAGTATGCTAATGTGCACGCCAAGCTGCGCAAAAGACTCGCAGGGGATCGCGTGCCAAAACTTGTGTACGCGCACTCCAACCTCAATGTCCGAAAGTCTTTGTCCGCTGCACAGCGAAGCGCCGGCGCGTCAAGCGGAAATGAATCGGACACAGACTGATGCAGATGTCGTTCTTGACACATTGATGCGAAATCAATGCCTTGACTCGAAACCGTACCTAGATTTTTAGCCCCGAAGCTCTGCTGGGACTTTGTGATACGATAATGTAACAGTGATAACCTTTGCAGTGTTAGAGAAATAAATGTGTCGGATGTTTCATAGCTCTGTGTGCAGTCATCTTATAGAGATATATGACTACTGCACACAGAGCTATGAAACATCCGACACATTTATTTCTCTAACACTGCAAAGGTTATCATGGTTACATATATATATATATATATATATATATATATATATATATATATATATATATATATATGTCGGGTGAATGTTTCTGCGCATCCAGTAGTTTATAAACATTCGAAATGAACCGACAAACGGGAGAAAGGTTTAATTACTTTGGCCGTTTAGTTGCACTTAACTCCTCGAGGAGATAGTACGTGTGTC
The DNA here is from genome assembly GCF_038994185.2 of Dermacentor albipictus. Taxonomy (NCBI): domain Eukaryota; kingdom Metazoa; phylum Arthropoda; class Arachnida; order Ixodida; family Ixodidae; genus Dermacentor; species Dermacentor albipictus. The sequence goes on along the minus strand of NC_091823.1, from coordinate 29,773,377 downwards.
GAAAAGCTCCTGAACAACATCTTGCAATGTGGTGAGCGCAGTTTAAATCATAAATCTCGGGCCTCAAAGAGGTACGACGTAGTGCTAACGCATTACTCTCGCATTTACCGGTAAACTCCCGTTTAATTTGTTCTTTCTTCGCGCCTTCGGTCGTCTTTAGAAGGTGAGAAGGTAGCAATCGAATTATCCCGTGAGTAGTTGAAGTAATCACATTTAACTAGCAAGTGGTAGGTCACTAATATTTGCTCCATTTGCTAGGCAAATAAGCTGGAACGCTACCTCAAGTTCTAAACCACATTTTACGAACTTTATAAAACTTCGTGTGAGATATTGCTTTTCAAAGGCTGAGATGCATTTTGAGTTGTCAAACTATTTTTCTAATAGAAAAAAAAATAAATAGAGTGCATGAGAACATCACATCCTCGACCGACTAGTCAAGTGCTTAATTGACTCGACACACCAAGACTTTAGCGCAAACTTGACCGATTGTGATTGTGTGTCTATGCTCCTTCCTTTCCTTATCTCTCCTTTGTTACCACTTTAACTCCCCCTCCCCTCTCTCCGCAGCGTAGGGTAGCCAACCGGATTTTTTTTTCTCTGGTTAACCTCCCTGCCTTTCCCCTTTCCTCTCTCTCTCTCTCTCTCTCTCGCCGTCTTTAATTCGCATCCTCTCAAATCGCTCCACAAAAATGCGCCACTCATACTCAGTCAAGCAGTCACACTCGAAAAATTGTTTTACAACCCTCGCGCTTTTTTTGCTTCCCGCTGTAAACAAGAATCTACGCAATGTTGAGGAACGTGGCAGCCGTCATGACGTTGCGCAGTTGGCCTTAACTAAAGTGTTGCCATGTTAGAAAACTTGTACGTCCAGTTGAAACAGTCGTGTCGACGTAGCACCGCGTATCACGTGTGGGTATCCTCTCCTGCTTGGCCAGCTGTTCCCGCTCGGCAAGCAAGCGCGCAGCTTCGCGCTGACACGCCTAGAATGCCACGCCACGCCACGCGAGGGCCACCGTGCTGAGGCACGCGCTACGTGAGAGGGAACTGCAGCTTGCGCTTAACGCAGCGACGCCGCATAGCGCTCGAAACACGACCCACCAACAATGACCGCGCGGAAAGGAGTGCGCGACTTTCGCGAGTACACGACACCGTGGAACGTAATAGTTTCCGTGTCGTGGCTTACGCTGGCTGGCAGCCAACGTCGCTGTAATAGATGTGCACGCGAACTCCCACCGCGTTGTACTGGGTGTCGGAATGTGACAAGGTTCGCGTCTCCGAAGTAGGAGGCGGTGTATATTGTCCGCGAGGGAGGAGCTTAGAAGATGGTTTAGATTGTCGGTGCTACGGGATTTATTTGCGAAATATTTCTAAAGCACACGCACACACGCACACAGCGACCGACCGACATATCTATCTATCTATCTATCTATCTATCTATCTATCTATCTATCTATCTATCTATCTATCTATCTATCTATCTATCTATCTATCTATCTATCTATCTATCTATCTATCTATCTATCTATCTATCTGGCCTGCATAGCTTCTTAAGTCCTCGTATTATATATGTTTCTTCCCCTTCCTTCTTTTATACATTCGTTCACTAACTTCTCTCTCTCTCTCCCTCTGCCTCCCTTTATTCATTCCATCCTGCGATCCTCTCCTCGTCACGCTCAGTTTTCTAGCTTCTTTATTTTTCTTTTCGCACGCTTCCCCTCCTTTCCTTGCCTCACACTTTCCATAATTTTACCTTCCTGCCAGTGAACTGTCCATCATGTCAAAGCGAGAGGCTGTGCCTTTTCTCGGCAAACAGAAGCTGCTTTAGTTAAAGGATGCAACGAAGGACGTAACCTAAGATGTGTAATCTGCGTTTATTTAGAACAAAATTGCGCTCTTGTGAACTAGAATCAGTCAAGTGTACTTTAAAGCTTTTATTGTAGCTACAGAATGACTAGATTGCGAAATGCGGATACAGATAAAGTTCTCGTGTGGCGTTTTTTTTTCTTTCTTTCTTTGTTTCTTTATTTCTCTCTCGTTTGTGTCAGGTTGCGGCAATTTCACTATAAGGAGGTTATAGTACATTGACTGGTGGGCCTTAAGAGGAAGCTTTAGCCCAGGTGCTCCTATCTAAAGACACGTAAAAGAAGAATTCGTTTTTCTCGGTAACCGCTGCACTAAGTTTGACGAAGTTTCATCATCATCATCATTTATTTACCCTTAAGGCCCCTGATGGGGCATTGCATAAGGTGGGGGGGGGAGGGTAACAAATGGTAACCACGGGTCACAAAGATAAAACACATTAATACAGATTGCAAGAACTGGTAAACACAGTAAAAACATGAAAATGAAAAAGCCGATAAAAGGGCTTACTACTGGGGCTACTGTATTGAAGAAAAACTTCAATTCTAGTGACTGGTGGTTTCGAATTTTTCATTTTGGTTGTCCATATTTTATGAAAAATTGGCAAAAATTGCAACTTTTCAGAAAACGAAACTATCAAGCTTACAACTCTGTAACTCAGCAATGAAAAATGATATCAAAATTGTGTGAATTGCATATAATCCAACATCTAAAGCGGCCAAAATTTATATATTACACATGAATCTCAGAAAAAGTTAGTAATATCGAAATACTGCTTTTGCGGAACGCTTGTACACAACGTAACAAATTCACGTAAAATATAAATTGACATAACGAATTTGTCCGCTTTGAATGTTCTAATAGATGCCGTTTACACAACCGCGATATCTGTTCTTGATGCAGAGCTAATCATTTGTAAACTTCGTGCTTCTATATTTTTCGAACTTTCGAATTATTGAAAATATTTTTAACAAGCTGCAGGCCTAAACTCGAAATTCCGCTTCTAATGGTCACTAGAATTTAACTTGCTCTCTCAAATTCAATAAATTTCAATAAAATCGGTCCAGTGGTTACATCAGAAAAGCGTTTCTGCATTTTACATGTATTTGAATAGGCCGCGCCGGATTCGGGCCCGGGCTAGTGCTTCCTCTTAATTCCTGCTTCCTAAACACGCGCGATGCAGTGAAGCCTGCCATCGAGCCGTTCAGCTACCCGGCCTCCCTGCGCGAGGGTCAGCGGGCGTCGGTCATGTGCGCCGTGGTGAGCGGCGACCTGCCCATCAACATCAGCTGGATCAAGGACGGCGACCCCATCAGCGAGTCGAACCCGGACACGGCCGGCATACTGGTCAACACCGTGTCCGGCTTCACGTCCACGCTGCTCTTCAAGGCGCTGCGGCTCGAGTACCGCGGCAATTACACCTGCGTCGCCCAGAACGAGGCCGGCAGCGCCAGCCACTCGGCTGTCATGGTCATCCACGGTGCGTGTGCACAACACTCGCAAGCAGGCATCGCGCAGAATCAGACGGCTTTCGTTATGTCAGACCCGCCGCGGTATGGTATGGTATGGTGAAACTTTAAAGAAGTCCTGCAGATCGTGAGTCTTCACGAAGCGGGCCGCTCCCACGTGGGAACCGGAAGGCCGAGCCTCTCGGCCGCATCGTGGGCCTGCTGGACAGCCCAGAGTTGGTCAGCCAGAAGAGGGCTGCGGAGAACCGCCTCCCATCTGGCATGGCTGTTAGCGATGATAGGGCGTGACCGGGCACACCGCCAGAGAATATGGTGACCCGCCGCGGTGACTTAGCGGTTATCGTGTTGCGCTGCTAAGCACGAACTCGCGGGTTCGAATCCCGGCCCCGGCGGCCACATTTAGATGAAGGCGAAATGCAAAAAAAAAAGAAAAATGTCCGTCTCCCACGCATTGTGGTCACGTTAGAGATCCCCTGGCGGTCAAAATTAATCAGGAGTCCTCTACTACGGCTTGCCTCATAATCAAATGGTGGTTTTGGCACGTAAAACCTCAGAATTCAATTTCGTTATGTCGACATCTAATTTAGCCTTAACACTCGATCCCCGAAGGGCAGCCATGCTGCCTCGATTATTGATTCTGTTGCAGATATGGTATAGCCTACATTACAACACACTTGATAGCATTTCGCGTTTAAACGTGCCCTCCTTAGGCGGTTCCCATATCTTTAATTTCTCACTCTCGCTTCTGAGTTATTTTCGGCACACTTGTGGACGCTTTACAAGAACGACAAAAATATGCCGAAACAGTATGCATTAAGAAGAAGTCCAAGCCGACTGCCCCATATACTCTTCTTGGAGACCAGAAGTGTGCGTTGCGCGCTTGAGTTCTTGCATAGGACATTTCATACGGCGCAAATTTGAAAAAGAGTTCACTTTGAACAAAAGTGAAAGAAGCGGACAGAAAGAGACAGGACAAGCGCATACTTGCGCTCCTGTATAAGCCTGCAAGCGTGAGCCAACTAAGCTAAGCGACACCATTACTAGCAGCTACATTTCAAAAGCGATTCGTACCATCCGCAGTCTCATAGCCAATACGTAGAGGCCGGTAAACTAAAGCGTATTATCGACAAAAAGAAGGAAACAAATGTAGGCGTCTCAGATTGAGCTTCAGGTATAGGCGCATCGACAAGTGGATATGAAACACTTTAGCCAGGTTCGTCTGCTTCTTGTTCACGTGTCACTTGCAGTAACGCGATGGGCGTGTGCCGAGGCAAAGCTCTCATTAAAAAGCGCCTCTACAATTTTCTCTCTTTCTCTCTGCTTTTTTTTCTCTACGTGCGCCACACAAAAGCAGATTAAGCGTGACGACGAGCCTGCACGGCTTTGTGGCTTCGTAAGGGCGGCGCGCCTGGTGTCTCCTTCGGTGCCTTCAGAGCCGTTGGGAAAAGTTATATGAAGCTAAATTAGAAGCGATCGATTGCTCGTCGGTGCACTGCAGGCGACACGAGAAGGGTAAAACAAACTGCCGCCTGTATGGAAACTTTCCCCTCGCACTTTCCTGCCAAGTGCCCTTTCGTGGTCACTTAAGCCATCTATTGCTTTCGCTTGTGCGTGGGACAGCTTACGCAAAACATTGAAGTTTTACATCCCGTTTTAAAACAGGACTCGCTCAAATAATTATAGCTACGTGCAAGAACTTGGAAGATTGAACTACTGTACAGCGCGATAGCACACCACACAGTTAGAGGACACTCACCAACGCCCCCCCCCCACCCCAACCCCCTACACACACACATACTGTACTGCCCTGTATTGTGCACATACTAAGTAAACACTCATATTGTACGCTTTATTGTATAGAGTATGTCAGTGTTATCGCTCTGTGCTGATTTTGATTTTAAAAGAATGCTGGAACAAGCAGCCCATGTCGCAGCTCTCCTAAAATTCTGCATTTAGTAACAAACAAAAATCCAGTGTTCGCTTCATAGTACAGTGTGGTGCGTTGTTTATTTGCAGTAAATATGCACTGAGATAGGCGTGAGCTATAGATTGCTCTGGCCTGCTATTCTTCATTAGGGAAGCGGAACAGATGATGAACAGAAAGGAGATCGTATGTGTCCTTCACCTTGTGACATCCCCACAGCTGTGTGCCCAGTCCAGTAGCTTGTAAAAAGGCTAGAGCCATTATGTACCGCTTCCATCTATGTCAAGGACCCAAAACAAAGTCATCAGATAGTAGTCGGCCATCGAGGCGTGCAATCGAAGAGATTTGTTCGGTGCATTAACGTCGCAAAAGCTTTGGGGCGTACGCTCCCCATTAAGCGTGCACAACCCTTGTACAACTCTTGCAATGTTGTTGAGCCTTATAACTGCAAAACGTCTCTAACTTAAGAACGTTAAGCTTTGTTAAGCGCTTCGAAATGACAGAAAAACAGAACACCTAGCATGTTTGCATTAAGTGGGTTCTTTAAGTGCCTGACCATTTGAGTTATCAGCGGAGCGTAACATATTAATTATGTAGCTGATCAATATGCAAGACTTAGTGCGGCTTTCTTTTCTTTTCTTTTTTATTAGTTCCACCGCAGTGGATTATCGAACCAACAGAAACATCTGTCATCAAAGGCAAAAGTGTGGTCATCGACTGCGAAGCAGATGGTTTTCCCAAGCCAAGGATTCGATGGACGAAAGCCGAAGGTTTGGAAAGCTTTTTCGTTTCTTATTTCCTACTGTACGGTAAACGAAAGAGACGAAATTAAGTAGAGAGAGAAAGAAATTCAATAAATTCGGCATAAGCACCTCGCTTGAAAATGCCCCGACTGGCCGCGGCTGTCATTGCCATTTTGGCAACAGTGAGTCCAGATTTTCCCTTCAGTGGTTAAATTTTCAGTTATGTGCAAAGTACAGCCGATTAAGAAGTTATCGAAACTTTAATTGCACGGCTGAGGCATAATTAAGGGCAGCAAAATAAGAGACGAAACAAGGGGCACTGGCCTTCTTCTTTGTTTCTCATTTCGCTTAATTATGTCTGGACCTTGGAAAAGGCACCAACTAGCTCAATTGTGTTGTTAACGATTTTATTTCAATTCTCGCTGTACGCCTTCACTCATGCTATATCGGCGTCGCCTGCATTCTGTGATCGATCGCCTTCGGAACCTCTTCACCACTTCATTTCCCCACACAATGAAACCTAGCAAGGCCTGTACGAGCCAACCTTTTTCGTAAATAAGTAATCAGTCCTCCGCTTTCAAAGTTCTACCTTTGTTAAAGACAGAGCCCTGTATTCTAATATCTCCTGTACAAGACGCCGCACCGCTCCCAAGGTTACTTTGCAACATGGGACAACTACCAAAAGCTGTTGTGGGGGTCCTGAAGCGATACCATAAAAATGCTAATGCATGGCACGATGAAAAAGGCATTGTCGGTGGAACACATAGCAGGGCTATAATATATGCAATGCCGCTTTCAAAAAATTCACCGATGATTACGATACTCCCTAATGCGATGTTTGAGTGCAGCTGTTTAGGTGTTTTGAATTGGCGATATACTGAGGCAAATAATTTCTATCTGAACAGGAGGGCCCCCTCGGCGGCGGCGCTGAGCATCGGCTCGGGCAGCTTGTTTGGCAGTAGCGGCAGACGAAGCACTTCCACCAGTTGCGTCGCTCATTGTTCAGAAAGAAAGCGCGAACGCGAGAACGCGTGGCTCGCGCGGAGCCCATACTCTAACGGCGGCGGCAGCGCGGGAGAAGTAGCGCATGCGCAGTGGGTCCGAAGCCCCCGCCAGCGCTTTGTTTCCATATATGGCCTCGGTGTACGCGCTCGCCGCATGCCTTAGTAATGACGTCATCGGTGACGGGGTGATGGTGAGCTACGGTGCTCTAGACTTATACAATGTATAAGCTATCAAAGCTTGCTCTATTTGGTAGCGTATACAGTAAATCTACGGCATAGAGTTTCTCACTACATTACCTAGAGGGATATCTGGCGCTGCTGCGCTGTGGTATGCATGGGAATGCCGGTATATTGTGGATTCGGATTGGCATCGTTCTCGTAGAGACAGGACACCTTGAAGACACGCTTGGCAAGTACCGTTCCGTCTGTCACAATGATTCATTTTCTACTAGAACAGCACGTGAAAAGCTGTTTTAGATTTACTGTTACGCGAAAACATGTCTTGTTTAACTATGAGAACTTGTTATTGTGTGTACGGCTACATGTTACGTGAAAAGTATCAGCGGACCGCTAAAGTTGGAGGACAGACGACAAGGTTCGCGCTCGCTTTGAAACAGTTGGTCGTCTGTTCTTGTTTTTCTTCGCTCGGTCATGCATCGTGGGTGAGTAAAGATGTAATATGCGTGAATGTAAACATTTTATGAAGATTTTACTCTGAGAACGCGTTATTTGTGTAGCCATATCCACGTTCTAGACGAAGCCTCGTGCAACACCAGCCAACACGAACCTCGCAGACACATATACCGTCATTCCCATGACGGCACGGTGCCCCCTTAAGAAACTCCCATAGACGGTGGCGCCAGATTACCCTCTAGGTGTTATTGGCCTCGAGCTCCACCACTGGAAAAGCTGGCGCCACCGTCGGCGTGACGTGCTAGGAGGGATCACGTGGACATAGCGGCCGCGTCGGCTGCTTCGGGCGCGGCGAAGCGAGCTGAAAACGAGTTTAAATTCCCTCGTACGCTGCGGTTTTCATTTAGTGGCGAAATTTTCCCGCTTCGAGTGTCTCCTTTACAACGCTTGAAAGCACTACAATAGGTAGTGGCTGCCTTTGAAGGCGCGCAACATGGCAGGCTACTGCTCGGTGCCGCAGGGCCGGACGCACGTAACGGAGGCCGGTGTCGGCCTTATTCACACGTAGCCGCAGGACAAGAAGCTGTGTGAAGCTTGGCTCGCGAAACATAAAACCGGCAGTCATCGGCTGCAACTCGGGTATGCAGCAAGCACAGACGCGAGGAAGATTTCTGCTACAGCGCCCGGTCTGCGATGTTCTGGAAACGCGCACTGAGACGCTCGCCTGAGTCCGCTGCCCGACTAATGTCATGACGGTTTGGTCTATGAACTTGTCGATACTATAGATACTGGCAAGTTCAGTGGAGTGAAAAGGCAGCGGTAAGAAGCACATTTAAAGAAAGCATGGCATATGGTCATGTTTGTGTTATGAATTAATGCACTGGATTACAAAAAAGGATCAGCGGGAAATTGCACGCTGAGAACGCCGATAAACATACAGTGCGACGCAACTCGAGAAATAGTATTGAAAGGTCAAAGAATTTAGAAGAAAAAAAAAGATTGCATCGTCGCGACGGCACATCACAGTCCCCGTAGGCGTCGAAGTCTCTACAATGAAATTATTTTTGAACAGCTCTGATAGCGCCCACGCAACAATGGTTGCCTGTATACTGTCAAATGCTCATATTCTGCGGCCTAAAGCTGATGGCACGGTGCGAAAACGCGCGAGAAAGCGAAACAGTGCGCGGACAAGTATGCAGACGCGCAGTCGGTCGCTGCGAATCTGCGCGATCGCTGCATTGAGGCTTCATTCTATTAGGCTCCATTTCGTTATACAAACACTATAACAACATATTTCACATAGTTTGCTCTCAGCGTTTACCTACCTTTCACGCAAGAAGCCGGTTCGGTAGACTCCATCGCGGCGACCGCGCGCAGTGGCGTTCACTGTACGTATTCGGTAAAGAGATAGCGGCTGTAAACGATTGTGTGCTTTCAGCTTGCCCAAAATTATTATTTAGACAGTAAAAAACTTCTCTCGTTTCGAAAGTACTTACAGAAATGTCCGGGAGAGCTCGTGCGTGGTGTTTTCAGTGAGCGCTGACAGCAAAACCTATGAGGAGCGCGCCACGTGATCCCTCATACTACGGCAGCGAGGCGCTTCCGATAGAGGGCGACTCCGTAACTCCTCGCCGCCAATAGTGAGAAACTCTATGCTCTACGGCGCCCGCTACTATGGCGCCATCTCGTAGCGCGTCGCCGCCGTGGAGCACGTCTCTTGCGCCACTCCGCCTTCTTCCTCACACTTTTGCCATGCTCACCCCATCCGCTTTCCTCCTCATGCTTCCACTGTATCCTCCTCTTCGCGTTCCCTTCGCTTTCGCCGTCTTTCATCCTCCGCTGCGCTACGCGTTCGCTCTTTTTTTTTATCCTTGGGTGGTCGAACACGTCTCGTGCGGCACTCCACTTTCCTCCTCATCCTTTCTCCATACTCCCTTCCTTTGCTTTCCCCCTCATCCTTCCAATGTGCCCTCCTCCACCTCTTCCTCCTCGCTCTCTCGTCGCTATCGCCGTTTCTCTCCCTTCGCTGCACTCCGTGTTCGCGCTCTTTTTTCATTCTTAGGTGGGCTCGTTCGTTATGCCGGCTTCGCCGACGCCGACGTTCAACGCAGGAGCAGGCCCCTAAAGCTGTGCTCTAAAGAGACATAATGGCACCAAACGTTCTCCACTAGCGTGAATCTTGTGTGTCAACCAGCCCAAGCCTCATTACCGTATAAAATGGGCCCTTGTACTAGATATATACTTTAGGAGTATTCATGCTCAGGAATATTGGACACTATCCCTTCAGCAATCTATTACACTCCATCGTATACACCAGCGCACTTAAAGAATAAATATATTACCAAAGATTGACCGAATTTCAACAACTTTCAAAAGAAACCGTCAATTGTGTCCTTCATTTCAATAGCATGCCCATTTAAGGCATTTAGCCGGAATTTAATGATGCCTTACAACATGTGTTTTGGTCCTGGCTAAAACACAGTAATAACGCAGCACCATGTGCCGATTAAATAGCGTAAATGTATATGACATTGAAGGAAGTACCCTGTCGACGTTACTAACAAAATCTGTGGAAACTCGACCAATCTTTTGAAATATAACTTCTTAAACGCTGGCAATAACTTACGCTGGTGTATTACGGTGAAGTTCAACAAGTTGTCGAAGGCGCAATGTAGAAAACTCCTGTGCATGAGAGTGCTTCTGTGTGCGTATGTATGTATGTATGTATGTATGTATGTATGTATGTATGTATGTATGTATGTATGCATGTATGTATGTATGTATGTATGTATGTATGTATGTATGTATGTATGTATGTATGTATGTATGTATGTATGTATGTATGTATGTATGTATGTATGTATGTATGTGTGTATGTATGTATGTATGTATGTATGTATGTATGTATGTATGTATGTATGTATGTATGTATGTATGTATGTATGTATGTATGTATGTATGTATGTATGCATGCATGCATGCATGTATGTATGTATGTATGCGTGCACGTAGCTTACTCGCTGCTTTTGTCTTATAACACATCCCATCCCCGCACTGGGGCCCTCACGCACGCGTGCTCCTCGCACACGCAGGTGAGGCGGCGCGCGACTTCAAGCCGGTGATGAGCAGCGCGCACGTCCAAGTGTTCGAGAACGGCTCGCTGGCCATCAACGACGCCAAGGAGGAGGACGCCGGCTTCTTCCTCTGTCAGGCGACCAACGGCGTCGGACAGGGACTCAGCAAGGTCGTCAAGGTCACCGTGCACAGTACGTGACTTTCCGCGCTTACCGTTATTTGTTGTGATTAGAAGCGAAAAACGTAAACAAAGCAGCAAGACGCCTGTAGGCTGGCACGGCAACTTCCTCCGGAAGCGGCACGACGCTTTCCTGCCTCTAAGAGAAGGAGATACGAAGGACACCGGAAACGAAAGACAAGGGAAACACAAAGAGCGGGAAGTAAAAGGTGAAGAGGCACGAAGGGGTGAACGAGTCCGTTGAAGGTGCTCACGAATGTGCCCACAAAAGATGTTATCGAAGGCGATAGAGGCTCAAGAGCAGAAATGCGCAGGGGCTGCACACAGTAATGTTAGCAGACTCTATCACAATACCTCAAAGTTAGGTTCGTCTGTCACATTGAGTGCAGTCGAATGCTTTTATAACGAACCGCTCGGAAGCTCCAAAATACTTCGTTATATAGATCACTTCGTTTAAAAAATCACGCACGTTACCGCTTTCGATAGAACAGGCTAAGCAGGCCCACCAGAATCACAACCTTTACTTAGCACTAATTCAAGGGATAGTTGTGAAAGAAGCCAAATAACCTTTGTCAACACAACTTCGTATGGAACGTGCGAGTGTGGCCGGCTTTATGTGATCGACGTTCCTGCTTGCGCCGTGGCGAAACCTGGGAGCGTTGCAAGGTGCGGCTGCAGAGCGTCGAACGCTATTAACGCCGCTATGGCCCCCACTAGGAATAAAAAACAAGCGACCCGTATTCCTGACATCATGCACAGGCAAACTGTACGAGAGTATGGTCTTTAATAGACTAACTGCATATACAGGGTGTCCCAACTACCATTCACCAAGATGTAAAAATACGCAAGTGCCACGTAGCTGGCCAGAACGAAGATAATGTTGTTTGCCGTCGCTTGGGGATACTCAGATTATTTATTTATTTCTTGCATTCTGCCTAATTACATAATTAATCTTAATAAATTAATAAAACTCTCGAACATTAATAGTAGGTGAAATGTGTCAAGGAGAAAATAGCAATACGAAAAACTCCCGATACAGCTTCTGTTGCTCAATACGTGCTACATATAATTGTTTTTTTCGAGCGTGAAAGAAGCCCACGAATGCACGCAAAGTTTTCTAGAACAGTTGATTGTTGGGCTAGTTGGGTCTTTCGTAATTGAACTAGTAACTTAGCGCTACAAAAACCACAGACACAGACACAAGCGCTTGTCTCTGTCCACCTTTCTTGTGTCAGTGGTTCTTATGACGCTAAATTAGTTCAACACAGGACACTGTCCAGGATATTGGCTATTCTATCTACGCGGATGACATTACTATATGGAGTGTCGGTGGTAGTGATGGAGAGCTTGAGGCTAGGCTGCAGCAGGTGGTAACGCTTACGGAGGAGTATCTGGGTCTCATGGGGCTCAAGTGCTCCTCTGAAAAGTCGGAGTTGTTGATCTTCAAATCTAAGAAGCTAGATCGTAGGCCGAGGGGTTGGGTACCGGACGTTGAGCCTTGCATTAGAATTCATACTAGGGAAGGGTCGGTGATACCCAAAGTTGAAGCAATCAGGGTCCTGGGTTTTGTACTTGAAGCGAACGGATCGAACATTAGAACCATTCAGCGTATTACCAAGAAAACGGAGGAGGCCATAAGATTTATAAGAAGGATCTCTAATAGGCATAGGGGTTTAGGAGAAGAAGGTGCAATGCGCTTAGTTCACGCATTTATTATGTGTCATTTCTCGTATGTGGCAGCTATGCTAAATTGGAATAGGGGGGAGAAAAATAAATTGGATGCATTAATCAGAAAAGCCATCAAGGCTGCGCTTGGTCTGCCTATGACTACGTCAAACGATATGTTGTTACGACTGGGTTTGCATAATACTTTAGATGAAAATGCTGAGGCTCAACGTTCCGCACAGAGGGAGCGGTTGCTAGGTACACCACCGGGTAGGTATATATTAGAGTCAGTTGAAGAATCGGTGGCTGTGTCGCACGATAGGGCGCCCCTACACGAGTTGAACGTGAACCTTAGGGCAAATATCATGGTTCGTCCATTTCCGCGGAATGTGCACCCCGTGCACAATGTAGGGGGGCGGGTCGCGAGAGCTAGGGCTTTGTTACGAGAGGCAAAGGATCAGGAGGAGGAGTCTGCGTTTGTTGACGCCGCATGGATTAATGGTAAAAATGCTTATTCGGTGGTGGTAGTAGATGGCAAAGGGAGCGTTAGAAATGCTGCTTCCATTTATACCAAAGATCCGGGGGTTGCTGAACAGGTGGCTATTGCTCTAGCACTAATTGATTCTAGAAGAGTTTTGGTGTTTAGCGACTCGCGATCTGCGATTACAGCCTTCTCGAGAGGACTTGTTGCGGAACCGGCTAACAGACTGCTGCAGGGTAGGGATATCACTTCGCATACCGTTACTTGGTTCCCGGCGCACATGGGGACAGTGGAGGGAGCCCCGCGTAACCTCAACGAGGTGGCGCACAGGGAGGCACGAGGATTAGCGTGCCGTGTACTCCCTGAAGGGGCTGGATCTCCCGCTCCTGAGTACAGGGACCAACTGTTAACCTACAACGAAATCACCAAGCACTATTACTTAGGGCGCAGGGCATTCCCGTTGCCACATCCTAAATTAAATAGGCCGCAGGCGGTTACATTAAGGCTTCTGCAGACACGGACGTACCCTAACCCTGTCATCATGAATAAAATTAATCCGGACTGCGGGGTTTCAGTCTATTGTAGTAAGTGTGGGGGTTTGCTCGATTTACAACACATGCTGTGGCGCTGCTTGGCGTTGGCCGGTGATGGTTCTCGAGGTGAACAGTGGTGGTAGCGAATGCTGCACAGTGAAGTGCTGGCGGACCAGCTCAGGGCAGTCCAGAGGGCCCGTGTGATAGCAGAGGGGCTCGGCCTCTCTGTACCGACGTGGGAGTGGCCCGCATCAGTCCCAGACTGATCCCTCAGGACCTAAATAAAGTTCTTCATACCATACAAAGTTCCTCGAGCGGTTCCTCACGCGGCAATTTAGCGTGTATTCACGGGCTACTTTCAAGCTCGAAAAAACACGTTTATGCAGCACGTATTGAGCGGCTCAATATGTGCTACATAAAAGTGTTTTTCTGTAAGCGGTGTACGTTAGCGTGATTCAAAGACGGGACAGAAGCAGACACACAGGAACACACACAGCGCTTTGAATCGCGCTGCCTCACGCCCCTTGAAGATGCATTACCAACAAGCCCACATTACAACCCTCGTGAACTTAATTTCTGTAAAGGCTGTGTTTTTCGGTACGGTCGACCGCAAGAAGCGGTGGACTGTACAGAAGACTATAGCTCAAAGCTTTAGGGCTCGTGCGCGCACCAGAAAAATTGAAGCTCCTCCTACTAAAAGCGAGAACCAGGGGAAGACATCCAGAAGGTGAAATCCCAGACCCAGAACTCTGAATGGACTGCAAATCCTGAAAACAGAGTCCCTCTGAATGTTCGGCCTACGTATACACAAGAAAAGATCGGTCGCCGCCCCCCTACCCAAACTACAAGAAACCGCTGCGTAGGTATCGCACATCTGGTACGACGGGTAGAAAACAAACAACACAGCTTGAAAGAAGAAGCAATGAGAATCATCCATTTACTGTAAAGCAACAAATTAGCCGTCGGGAACGCCTAAATTTCTTCTTTGCACAGGAAAATTAGTTGTGGTCTTCGCTGTCGAGGCGCTCACAATACACATGAACGGTACAAATTCGGTCAGTACATAGGAAATATTTCGTTTTATGGTTAATTTCGTTGTATTGGCGTCTGTTGTAGAGGCATTCTATTGCATTGAGAAAATGGAGCCAGTTATATTCCATTCTCTCGCCTTCTTTGTTCCAGTTGCCGCCCATTTCAAGACAAAATTCGCAGCTGAAATGGTGAGGAAAGGACAGACAACGAGGCTCAAGTGCGACGCCATCGGCGATAAACCCATGGGAGTGTCCTGGATGAAGGACAAGCAGCCAGTCAGCCCAAAACAGGACCCAAGGTAAAAAACTAAAGCAGCTTCAAAATATTTGAAGTGTAGAAGTTAATCTACCTTGATAAAGGCAGTAAAGCAACACGTTCAGAGTAAACGAAGTTTGTTCTTGTTTTTTTTTTTGTTTTTTTTTTAATTCGAAAGCCTTATATGCCCCATTAGGCGAAACCATGTCGGCGTGACCAAAAGATGGTACCGAAAATGGCCGACAGCGCATAGAGTAAAAACACGTCAAAAATGCTCAGATTGACGTCAAGTTTTTCAGGGAGGTTCCTGTAAATAAAGTAAATTAATGGCATTGAAAAAGCAAATTTGCTACATAGCACGCTTCCCCAACGCCAAGGCGGCTACACGGTTCTAGCTGACTGAAGGTGTGCATGGTGCGTGCATTCATGAGCGCGTTCATGGCGTTCCGCGGCCCACAAACGGTATAATACGATTGCATTCCCACAGGTAAGCAGTCTTAAGTGTTTCTGTCGAATTTTTTTTTTTTAAGAAGCGCTATCGCACAACAAAAACAAAAGGTTTCTTTTTATGCCGTGTTACTTTCTTTAACGTTCGAAAATGGCTACGCTCACGATATCAGCCGCGCGCTGAAAAAAAAAACTGTATTTCAGCCCACGATTCAGAATTGCAGCAAAGGAGACGACCATTCTAATATAAACCTGAATTTGCAGTTCACAAAGCGCCGAGCAAAGTGGTATACTGGAGATCTTGGAGGCTCATGCTCGCGCTCATCAATCGCACCGTACCAACGCCACCTAGACTATAGTCTAGGTGGCGTTGACCGTACACACTAGATTCCATCGTGATGCTACACGTCTAGTGTTTCTGTGCACAGGTACCGCATATACGGGAGCATAACGGGTCGACGTCAGACGGCCGAGTAATCGAAACGCTCAATGCGAACCACATCCTCATCGCCGTGATGTTAGTGACCCAGTTGAAAATGACAACAGAGGTTGTGTTCAGTACTACAGAAATTTCTGTTGTACAACAGGATTTTTCTGTAGTAACTACAGATTCCTGATGGAGCGACAGACTTTCCTGATGTACAACAGACATTTGTTGTTGCTACTACAGAAGTACAGTCTGTCGTATGTCTGTTGTTACAACAGAAAGCTGAAGCTCTACAACAGATTTTTGTAGTACTACAGAAAAATTTGTCATCACTACAGGCACCCTGTTGTCCCAACAGAAATGCTCCTGAAGTAACCCGAAAAACTTCTGTAGTGCTACAGAAAGCTGTTGAAATACTACAGAAACCTATTGTGGCAACAGGCCCCCTATTGTCACAACAGAAGTGTTCCTGATGTAATGCGACCAACTTCTGTTGTACTACAGAAAAATGTTGTTGTACGACAGAAACCTATCATTGCAACAGGCCCCCAGTTGTCATAACATAAGTGTTCCTGAAGTAATGGACAAACTTCTGTTGTACTACAGAGAACTGTTCCACAACGGAAACCTATCGCCGCAACATATACCCAATGATGACAACAGAAGTGCACTGAAATTGTGTGATGCGACAAGCTTCTGTAGTGCCCGATTGAAAAAGACAAAAGGAATTCCTGTCGCAACTACAGAAATTCTGTTGTACGACAGAAGTTGTTGACATTTCTTAATTGGGAGACATTTCTGACGTTACGACAGAAATTCTGATTTCGCAACAGAAGCATTCTGTCGCGACAACAAGAGTTATTAAGTCGGAACAACAGCTTTATATCCTGACAGCGACTCCGACGTTACGACACCAATTCTGACGTCGCAGCAGAAACATTCGGTCGCGACGGCCAAGAGTTCCGAAGTCGCAACAGAAGCGCTTCCCGTCGCGGTCCTTTAAAATTGTATGTTTTTGCATCGGTAGTGTACACTGTACTTTTCTCCTGCGCGGTATTCAATCGCGCTTCTCTGAAGCCGGCAATGCTGACACCGATGGCACCGACACCTGTATTAAAGTCGACGTGGCGAATAGTTATAATTGTGCCGTGACGACGCGGCACCAGCAACGCCCTACCGGCCTCCTCAAAATCGGCCGCTGATCAAAATCATACCATCTGCGGGAATGGCTGCGTATCCGTTTCTTTTTTTGGTAAGATGTGGCACACAGGCCTGTGGACTTACATGTGCTGTTACACTGACACATTAGTTAATTTCCCAGGAATATTTCACAAGCTTATGCGAAGCGGAAAAGATTTCGGTTGTTCCACAAAGTTGCGTGAAAAGCTGTCTCGCTCGGGTCTCATTAATCTGATACAGTGCTGCCGTGAGAAGCCAGTATGCTGTCAGAAAGAACTCTCATCCACGAATGTTTATGTAGCTATTTTGCATTGAACACACGAATTATATGCGCGCTCAAAAGTGTAAAGAACGAGAGACAACTGTCGAAACTAGCAGTAATAACCCTAAAAGTCAACGTTGTCTATTTCTGAATTTCTTATTTAATATGGATATCGTACATCAAAATCGATGTTCTAGCACTGCACGATGTACTTGTCGATGGTACGAACACTCTTGCTCTTCTAGAGATGCGGCACTTGACGCGGTGGAGTGATAGCGGATCTTGGCTCTCAAAATGCAAATGTAAACATCAGCGCATCAGCACGTCGTACTACTCACATGGCCAAAACGTACAATCGAATAGCATGTCAGGCGTGGTGCAGTGGTAAGATGCCGGGCTAGGAATCGAGAGGTCGCATGTTCGAATCCTAGGCAAGGACGTTTTTTTTTAAATTTTTTTTACTTTTATGTTTTTCTTTTTTGTGCTAACAAATTTACATAATCTTACGGACGTCTCTGTCAATTATTAATTAAATATTGATCAAGAACTACAGAACTTTCTACTACAGGACGTCACACTACAGACAACAGAACTACAGGCAACAGAACTACAGGCAACAGAACTACAGGCAACAGAACTACAGGCAACAGAACTACAGGCAACAGAACTACAGGCAACAGAACTACAGGCAACAGAACTACAGACAACATAACTACAGACAACAGAACTACAGAAACAACGTCCCAAAATACAACAGAATGTTAAAATTTCCTGTTGTGTTTTTCAACTGGGGATGGTTTTTCGAAATCAAGTGATAGGAAACGAGCCAAGGCGCAATGAAAGAAGTGCAATAGGAACATGTTGTTCGGTTTTCTAGGAAGTGTAGTGTGCTAAATGTTTTCTCAGATCTGCGGAAATCTTGAGAAGGTCCTAAATAAAGGGGGGGGGGGGGGGGGAATGGTTCAGCACGGCGGCAGAGATGTAGGAGTGGATCGCTAGCAAAAACGAGTCAAAGCCACTCAGCATGAAGCAATGTAATGTCACGGGAAGAAATACGATTAGTAGCTAGATTAGAGGCACAATCTTGCCTTGTACTGCAGTCATAGAAATTACCTCGCTTTAGACAACAGTATTATCCCATTCTATTTCCGCAAACATTCCGTGCAAGATAATATTCCTGCCTGTTCGGCGTTGCTGAAAAGTACAAATTACCGAGACAACTTCGACAGGTTTCAGTAGCAAGCTTCCGCTTCGGCGCTCTCAAGGGAGATCTCTCTTTAAAGTATCTTTGAAAGTATCTTTGAAAGTTACAGTTCTTAAGTCCGGAACATCTTGCTTTGCCAGAAAGTTCACGTCGTAAGTCCAGGTTGTTTAACAATATCCGGGACAGACGCGGTAAAACTGGGGCAGTTGGCAGACCCACCCTTGATCGAAGGTGCCGCACATTGCGTGCAGGTACGAGCTCGTCGAAACCGTGCAAGCCACGGGCATCACGTCGGAGATCATCATACGCCAAACGGACCGTCGCGACTCCGCCCTGTTCACGTGCCTGGCCACAAACAACTTCGGCCAGGACGACACAAACATCCAGTTGATCATACAAGGTAAAGAACTCATGGTTTACAATCTAACTACGTTCTAAGAGAGAGAGAGAAGGGAAGAAGGAAAGGCAGAAAGGTTAATCAGACTGAGTCCACTTTGCTACCCTACACGTGGGGATGGGAATGGGGAGAGGGAGAGAGAAATAAAACTTAGGTGTAGGGTGTCTGTAGTCGGGAACTCAAGTCTGTTGCCTTCAGGTAGTGAAAAAGCGCTCGAACTGCTTTCTGGGCTAATTAACTGTGAGGCCAGGCTCCCAAGATCTTCGCTTCCGTAAATGGCCTGTCATCCAGTCTATTCAAGGCACACTGGAGAGTCTGACGTTGATTATCGAAGCGAGAACAGTGGCCGCTCGTTCTAACAGCTCGCAGTTAAGCCAGTGTAGAAGGAAGTATGTTGGCGAGATGTTCAAAATAATATGAGCTTCAGAAAGCATTTCTTTCAAGCCACTTGATATCTTGCTTTGTTAGGTATTCGATAATTGTTTCGTGTTCATTCAGGTAACCGGCGTCACACGCTCAAGGCGTCTTGTTTATTAGTATTTTTTTATGACTCAGTGGACATTAATTTAGCATGTTTAGACTATAAATAGAAGGTTATTTGTAATATTTTCTGCAGCTAACGCAGGAAGCTCTCCCTACACTAATGTTTTTATACTAATTAAACTGAGGCAATAGACGGTTTCTGCCAAACAAGTCATGTGCGAACACCACATTGGAGTAAACGTTCGTAAATTGATTGGTATCGCATAAGAAGAAATCTATCTGCGCTTTGTAAGCTCGTGCCTGCTGTTTTGTATGCCCTATTCCCTTGCGCTGGCGATAATTCCTTTTCTTTCACGCATCATGCTTATTACAGAACAAAATGAAGGTCAAATGAATTCGTTCAGATGCTGGACATTCAATCACTCCAATATCATACTGTTTGTCATATGTCTTGTGGGGATAAAGACTGAATGAATCATGGTGAAGTGCCTCAGTCATCGCCGCGTCGTTTCAATATGCCGGCCTTTATCCTGACTGGGTATTGAAGTATCTTATGGTTAGCTTCGTAAACTCTCGCGTTTTACAGCGTAGCTTTGCGTTTCTGCAAGACGTCTTCGTCATATTATGAGGAATCTTCAACATAGTAATAATTACTGATGCTGCACATGTGCTTAACATTGCTGGTTGGGCTTTTATTGCCTCGGCTAGCTCGTAATGACAAAACACGATATTTTGGTTGCCTAGTCATTGAATATGTTTGTACGCTTGACATCGAAGCGTTTGCAAAGTTAACAAGTTTATTTTCACAAATTGTGCCCATCACTTCACGTGGGATACGTAGAGCGTACCAAGCTATCTCGTATAGTACACGTTAGGCTAACTTTAAATATAAACTTATCTTACATAAAACCAATAAGCAAAGTACGCAGTTTGATCTCCCTGATTCAGTACTCAGCTTATTTTCATAGTACTAGATAAAAAGAGTGATAAGATGTTCAAGCGTCTCGCTCTAATCTCTCACACTTTCGGAAAGTGAAGTTCTTAGTGAGAACTTCCAGACAACATCAATTTTATCGCTTTCGTAAGCTAACGATGCTCGCCGTTGCACTTGTGTATAGAGATAAACTAAAGGAAGAAAAAAAAAGAGCAGCCGATAGGAATGGAAAGATAAATGGAACAATCGGAGTTTTGCTGATGACGCGACTAAAATAAAGTATATCATTCCCAGCAGCAGCATTTATTTCGTTTCGACAGAGTTAGTCATCAATCACTTTTGTCATTTATCGGCTTCTCCATGCTCGGAGAATATGTGCGCAGAGTTTTTCGGGTTCGGTCTATACGCGGCACTCAGAAATGCAACGAGAACGCACGACGCATGTGTTTTCTATCTACTAAAGGAAAATAAGAAGAAAAAAAAAGAGCCAAGAAGTAAAATATACTTCTGAAGAAATTCAAATCAGTTCGCGCCTTTCTCTGTCCTAAATCCTTTAAGCTGCGCTGTCGGCTTGATCATTTTATGTCATCAGGTCGTTGTGCAAACGACAGTCGAGGAAACGCAACGATACAGAATAGACAGCAATGTTAGGCCAGTTTTTTTTTTTCTTTCTTCAAACTCTAGTTGCTCAGAAGTTTCCAATAGATAATTTACACAAACTTACTCGCAAGATTTCATAAGGCCTGCTCAGTTTCGCATAAGCTCGCGCAGGCGGCTGCTGAGGCGTTGCTCATAACCGTTATGAGAAGTTCGGCTCATGATTCAACAGCGCTGAACAAAAGCTGTTGTAAAAAAAGCACCAGCTGTGGCACAGTTATCAGGTATAGCAGTTCCCTCTTATCCTCGAACTGGGTGTTCCGTTCTCATACTTTGCCAATGCAGGCTTTGCATGTGCACGGCAATCAACTGTTTAAGACCCCTTCTAAGAGTATTCCGTATTGCAAGGTGGATCAAGGTAACGCCTGCATATTCAATTCAAGTGAACAAGAAACAAACGATGTCACTACCTCGCAGCATGTGGAATACAACACCTCGAAATGTGAAAGCTGCGACGTTAATGCAGCGTGTTTAGCATAGCGTATAGATGTGCTATAATGTAGACATATACCAAAATGCGCGAAGACCTAGACGGTACTGCGACGCATCATGGCGATGCGTTCAAGAACAGAACGCAAGACGTCAGAAACACTCTTCTGGTTTCCTATTTTCCGTGCCGAAAAATTTTGTTGGGATTTGACGCATTCTCGTCAGATGCCAACGCCACCGCTGATGATTGATTAGCTTAAAACATGATTAGCTCAAACAGGCAAGGTGACTGACTCCACCCCGTTTTGATGGAGAAAATATGCCAATAAAAAGCATCATCACCGTCTTCTTCTTCTTCTTCTTCTTCTTCTTCTTCTTCTTCTTCTTCTTCTTCTTCTTCTTCTTCTTCTTCTTCTTCTTCTTCCGCCTACGTGGGCTATATGTAGCCCACGTCTAAGCTGTAATGAAACTCTCTAATATAGTCTCTCAACTGATAACGCGAGAACCGCAGACGTATCAACATTAACGCGAGCGTTCTAAACTGTACACACCAGGAGCCCAGTGCGCAAGCAAGCAGAAATAAACAATACGGTGATCTTGGCGCATCCTGGGAACCACAGCTGCTAGGAATAGATCCCAATGGCACATATCTTTCTAGGGCGAATACATGGCAACTACTTTAAAAAAGACAAGAACAAAAAAATTTAGACAGCACCTGTAGTGTGGCTTGGCTTAGCTTGGCTTCCTGTGCGTGAAGCTAACGTTTCATTTACTAACGGTTCCGCTTCTTCAGCTGCTGATGAACGACTTTCATTGATCATAAATATTTTACTTTTTTTCAACTATAGCACTTCCTTGAAAAAAATCAACATCTGACAGCAACTAAATATTATCCTAACTCTCATCCCGACGTTGTATTTGTGGAAGTGATTCATTGTTTCAACAGAATAGGGTACTGGTTTGAGCAAGTTGAGAGCATTCCAAGCCGCCAGGCTTTTTGTGCGCTAACTTGGGCACGTTGACAAAGGAGACACAATCACCTTTGTCATCACGTTCCCGTGGCTCTTGGCGTGCATATGTGAGCGCTGTGTTCCACCAACGAGGGACGTCATTTGTACTTCAACGCGAACATTCGAATTTTGTGAACTGCACAAGAACATTTTCTTTTGTTGCGTGTACGTGAACTTTAGAATTGTTGTCGTTATAGTCTTTTCTGTATTCCTAGTTGGAATTTTTTTAAAGCACATCAACGGCTTATATAAGAGCATCTGACGCCGTCTAACAGGCATTGACATCTCCCTGAATACCTGAATGCACTTAATAATAATAGAAAAAATACTTTACGTAAACTAATGCACGATGTTGCTGGCTCACGCGGAACGAGAACCAGCCCAGCAACGCCGGTGAATCTTTTGCATCCTCGTGGATCGATAAGGGCTTTATTTGTAATATCGACTGTTTCACAGTGTCCTACACAGCGAATACATTCATTAATCGACCGATTTGTGTGCGCAGAGCCTCCCGACGCCCCCCAGGACCTGAAAGTGGTGGAGTCGGGCAGCAGGAGCGTCAAGCTGGAGTGGACGGCCCCGTACAGCGGCAACAGCGCCATCACGCACTACACGGTCCAGTACAAGGACGACGGATGTAAGCCGCGCCGCAGATTTCCTTCATTTACTATACGTCGTCACATGTTTGTTTTGCCGTTGCCAATTGGCGCTCAGGCAAACAAGCCGCTCCCGTACACTCTTGCCAAACCGACACATTGCTGCATTCACAATGTATACAGCAGAAGGATTTTTTTCTTAATGTTAACAAAATTACAGAAATTGAGGGAATATTAACATAACATTACTGACATGGCTTCTTTAATTTTTTTGCTTTTTTCGGTAAAAGAAAGTCGAAGCTCTCTAGATACAAGAAAGAATACTGAAAAGTGCCAAAGCAGCACAAATTACTTATTATAGAGAACTTACAGACAAGGGCGACGGACTTAAGCCTTTTCTCTGCAAGCACCAACCTCCCAGGCTATTATCAGAGGACGTTATTTTGGGCCCTTAGGGCACATTCACACCGGCGACTTGAGGAGGTCGCGCGACCGTTTGCGACTCGCAATCAAAAAGCGACCGAAGGCGACTGATGTTCACACCGGCAAGCCCGGCTGAGCGCGACCCGCAGTCGCAATCCCGTAGATTATCGTTCTCAGCGAGAACTCTCGGAATCTACGCGGAATTTGAATGCGACGCCGGAGGAGGCCGGATGTAGACACACGAAAGATCACTTCCGGTGCGCCGCTGATTGGTTTATCAGTTTTGCGACCACGGTCGCGCGACTGAAAAATCGCGCAGAGAGCGACTCGCCCAAAATGGTCGCTTTTCGAGAAAGGCGACCGTTTGCGACCATTTGCGACTGGTCGCAAAGCGACCAACTTGGTCGCGCGACCTCCTCAAGTCGCCGGTGTGAATGTGCCCTTAGTCCTACCCGACATACACTACAGCAGCGTTACGGGCCGTGCTACAAGTTTTACACGGCACAGCTCTAACCTCGTTAGTTTAAGTGTGCTGCTGTGTTGATGACTAGCATCATCGGGCCAAATTGCGTGTCATCGTCATCCTCTGTTCCTCTTTCGTTCCCCTTTTTTTCCCCTTCCTCATGTGCAGAGTAGAAGGTTATCACAGCACAACCACGGGGCCTACCTCTATGCCTTTCTCTAAATAAGTTCTGCTACTACGCTACTATTATAGCACTTGTTTCTATGAAGCTGTTATCTATCTCGGTACCCGAAGATGGATGCGTCGTAACGTCATAATGGTTATGATCGTTCCTTTCCTGCGATCGCGGTTTGCATACCACACGCCTGTGCAGCCACAAGGAACATGCGCGGCATTCCATTGTTTATTATTATTGTTTTTATAAGCGACTTTCTCATATTTGGGCCTCGTTATTTATTTTATTTTGTTGAAAATAACGTGATTGTCTTGATTCCGGAGACCAAAGGCGACGTCAACGGTCACCTGATTATACAAAGCTCTAGCGAAGCCACACGACGTCGGGGAATAATGTTCTGCATTATGACACCACGATAATGTCGATGACGCCGCGTCTGTCCGTTCGAGACCAACTTTATGCCAAATGCGATTATGTTTTACTTCCAACCTCCATAACTGCTATAGGTGTTATACTTTGGCTTGCGAGAAGCCCGTGGTAGAGTTCCTACAAATTCAAGAATACGCGTTAGTACTATACTTTAAAAAAAAAGTGTGGCGAGCATATGTTTTACTCCTTGAGCTGGATTACTCGAACAGGCAGACATTACTTGTACACAGTGTGTCAAAGAGAAATGTTTTTTTCTCCGGTTTTCGTTTCGGTTCACCGAAAACGGTTCGGTTCCCGTTCAACTCCGGAACGAAAACAGCACACATTTATTTGGTACAATAACTCGATGCTACTGCTACCCTACAGGGAATGATTGCGCTTGTTATTGGAGTTGCAAAAATATCGTGTTAACCCAACACCAAATCTGGAATCTATGTGAAGAGGAAGCTTTATTGGCGGAGAGAGAGAGAGAAAGAGAGAGAAAGGAGAAAATATTGGGGAAATTTAGAGAGTAGTCTAGCCTTCTATTCCGCTCAGGGGGAAAAGGAAGAGCATAGGGCTGAGGAGTAAGGATAAAAACAAGCAGTAGGGTGTGATTGTATACAGGATTGTGTTCGAAGGGCCCGCACACTGACTTAAATTGCCGGTGCTGACTAAATATTCTAGGGAAGCCTTGACAGCTCGATTCGTTGATCCAGTAGTGGGGAAGAAAAACTGATATTTTGCATATAGATCCTGTGAGGGAAACTGCTCAGAATGCCGGTTATGCTTTATACCAGACCGCTAGCTTAGGGCAATTGTATCGTCAGGCACGCACTGCCGTCGTACCTTATTCACCTCGCGTAACCCACCAAAGGTGTACATAATTTGCATAGTTCAAGAATGTTCAAGAATCAATTAATTATTAATTTTGAATTATATAAATGTACACTGTGATTTATCGCGCAGTTCTTGTTCGCCTTCTTGGGTTATCTACTTCAAGCAGTAAGTGCTACCTACTGCAGGCGCTTTTGAAAATGTCTGTTTATAGGTTAAAAGCGCGCGAACGCGCGCGCGTGCACACACACACACGCACACACACGCACGCACGCACGCACGCACACACACAGACACACATGTTTGCTTTGTATTTTCGAATGCTTGCTTCGCTGGCCAGTGCCTGCGCTGGTGATATCATGAACTGCTTTTCGTCGAAAATGTCGCAGTCGTTTTCTGCGTTTTCAGCAAGGCTTCTAGAAGGCAGCCGCATTTAGCGGGAACCTATAAGGCCGAATACACAAACATTTCCTTTCGTACTCGTACTATGAACTGTTCGCTACTTGCGAGCCACTCCCTTCGCGACTAATGCATCCACCATCACGATGTGCCGACGCCCACTTATAGGAAGCGCTATAGCATGTGCATTCAAAACAGGGTAAAGTGATTACGACAATATGGAAACATTAATTGCTCAAGAGCGGGTCAATAAGGGATGCCTAAACCCGGCGTCAACGTTCTGATGAATAGCACTTCACCAAAGAAGCTTCCTCGAATCCACGCTGAGTCTTCTATCGTTCGCTCACTATCGATATATAGCTGCTCTGCGAATGCAAATTGTGAGACGGAATTTTGTAAAAATAAGTTAGTTTTCCATTCTTACTATCATCCGTCATGCCAAATAGCTGACCCCGGCGATAACGTCGGCGGCGCGGAGACCAAACCAGTGATAACGGGTGGGAAGAATGCTATTTGAAATGGAATATCGTTAAGAAAATACTCATGTTCGGCATGTTTTGTATCAGATTGCACGCGATGCTTGTTGTACAAGGTAGCCTCAAATAGTCCCAATAGCACCGGCCAAGCTGAGAATGCTGGCATGTTTGTTGAAGCACCGTGAATAGAGCCCACAAGTATTCCGCTTCATTCACATATCGACGCTACCGAGTTGTTTGGCGAATCCGCGGGCCACAGGTTGGCCCAATGAATGGCCCGTTTCCTGCAAGTTCGCCGTGTCACACTGGCCCGCCTTCCTGTATGCATCGCCGCATGTCCGTGCACTGTCACCACATCGTGACAATAAGGAAGCATCTACAATAGAAATCTTTCCAAAAAAGCCACGGTCGCGAAGGCGCACGAAGCGACCTTGCACAGACTGCGCTTCGATCGAGCACACGCTCGACAACAGCTGGGCGCCCGTCGCCATAGCGAGCACGCGTTGTTGTGCCGGTGAAAGCGAAGAAGACGCTAGAGCGAGCTCCTCTTCGCACGCTTGTAACCTTCCCTGGAACGCGCGTTTTGACTCTGCAGCGGCCTAGGCAATCTAAAAGCACATTCAGAACCGGAATAATACGCCGTCATTGTGACAGTCGAACGAAGAACGCGAGCATACACACAGGCGTTTCTGCGCGCATTTACATTGGCCTCCGCTCATATAGATTATGTATGTATGCACTATCTGTAAATATACGTGTTACGTACGTGTCATTTATCTCGCTTTATCTCCGTTTGCTTTCTAAATCACGTTCCGTGACATGCCTGTTAAACGGAGAGCGAGAGGAAGTCCGTGCCGTTTTCCATAGCAACTTCTTACTTCATATCGGTTATACCCGACCGTCGCTTCAAGTACGCTGACACGTCCGGTTAAAAGGGGGCAAATAAACTTCGCGCCAGTTTCAGTAATTTATTTTTGTTTTGGGAAGCTTATTTTTCTTTAATATATGCTCATTAGAGCCTTAGTTGCAAATCTAGAAGTACCCGTTGCTGGGCTAGTCGGTTCATATTGTTGAGTAGGCCATAAATATGGCCACTTGGCGCGAACAACGAAGGACGGGAGAATGTTTGGCGAATGCTTGCGTTCGAGTGACCTATTAGAGAGACTATAGTTCTCACAGACGTTCTCAACATCCTCTATTTATTTTTCGTGCCTTTGCTTTTTCTATCCACTATTTCCGTCTTTCATTTGCCCTTATCCTTCCAGGTACAGGTGCAGGGTTGTAAACCAGAATCTTCTCCGGTTAGCCTCCCTGCCTTTCCCACCCCGTTTATCTCTCTCTTAGTTGCGAATCCCCTATAGCCTAATTAACACCCGCACAGCCCCAATAACAAACGTCCAATCACATATTCTTAAGAACATTTACAGTGGAAGTTTTAAGTTAGACATGTAAGATGGCGCAAGAAAGCACCTCTACAATCGCGCTACAATCGCGCTACAATCGCTCAACCGCGCTTCGCGCAGTTCGTGTTTCAAGTTCGCGGTATGAAACAGCTCGGTAATTAAACTATACGCGCAACAAACGGAAAAAGAGCATGTAGGTATGACTCCAGGAAGTCATCTTTTCTATTCTCATATTGTAGTCTGACGTACCTTGTTTTCATTACAAACTTCAAGTACTTGCCAGGACTTCTCATTTTCTATCCATTTCTAATATATTTTTTTCTTTAATCTCGCATCCGTGAAGCACGCGCTGTTGACTTATCAGTGAATATTCTTGGAACGCAGCCAAGTGGCACGCCAAGATGATCAACCTGAGCACCTCGGCCACGGAGACGACAGGCATCGTACGCGGACTGAAGCCCGCCATGACGTACCACTTCCGGGTGTTCGCCGAGAACCGCCTGGGACGCAGCGACGCCAGCCACTCGGTCAAAGCGACTACAACCGAGGAAGGTACACACATGCGTGCGAGTCGGGTATAGTTTCGGTCAAACTAACGCGTATTGACAGTGCATGCACCTAAATATTGCCGCACCTTGAAAGTTGCTACGTGCACTGCGATTCAACCGACTCCTGGGTACACGAATATTACATGATCCTGCGAGTTCTAAGCTTTAGCAGTGCGAAGTGAATTATGCATTTAAAAAATCTCGTTACACCATCTCGATGGCTCTTTTCGTTATTCCCAAAGCACATAGTCTTTGACTTGTCGCGGCGTCTGGGCGTTTAAACAAACGTTTGTCGGCGGAGCCCCTGAAGAACAATTTGCAATGTAGTGAATGCAGTTTAAATCATGGACCCGGGGCCTCAAAAAGGTGCGAGGGAATGTTCACGCATTTCTCTCGCATTTACTGCTAAATCGCCACTGAACTTTTTTTATGTATGAGTTGCTTGCATTTGCATATATCTTTGAGAGTATTCAAAGCGAAGCTTTCTATGCCTACAGATCACCCGGCTTTGCGAGTAGTAGGGGGCATTCATACGCACGCCAGCTTAAGATGTGTGAAGGCTCCCTTAACGTGTCGTGTCTGCGTCCGCCGCACCGTTCAGAAACCTGGGGCGCTATAATATAAAGCTGTTCCACAATGTTTCTATTCAATTTCTCGAATCAACTCTCCCCATTTGATCCAACGTATTTCGGGCCACCCTAAGTTCACCTGTCTGTCAGGTGACGACACGAAAACCTCCAAAAACTCGCCATCGGATATGACGTACACGAAATGATCATGCGTGGTTAGAACAAACAAAAGAAAAATAATTATTTCATATTCTCAACCTTTCTTTTTTTCATAACCCTCCGCTATTGGTCAAAAGTTCTGGGGCTGCACCCACTTCGCCAGGCTGTTACGCGACGTCACAAAACCGCGAAAACAAACCACGTGTCCTACCATGGTGGAGGCAGCGTGGTGCGGCTGAGCGCGGCCGTGCGGCCCCTGCTCATATAGTTTCGTGTGCGCTGTGTTCTCGGCGCCTAGTTCGATTTGATTGATTTGATTATGGGGTTTTACGTGCCAAAACCACTTTCTGATTATGAGGCACGCCGTAGTGGGAGACTCCGGAAATTTCGACCACCTGGGGTTCTTTAACGTGCACCTAAATCTAAGTACACGGGTGTTTTCGCATTTCGCCCCCACCGAAATGCGGCCGCCGTGGCCGGGATTCGACCCCGCGACCTCGTGCTCAGCAGCCTAACACCATAGCCACTGAGCAACCACGGCGGGTGCGCCTAGTTCGCGTTGAAGTACGAAGCCGCACGAAGGTCAATTCGCTCGCTGCTGCTGCCCATCTTACTCACGCCAGCGTTTTGACAGCGAGTATCCGCAGTCATCGAGTGAGGGGTGTGTATGTTTTCCCATGCGCGCGTGGTGCCATGCCTGTTAATTTAGTTGGTAAGCGAATGTTTACAACTTTATACGGCCGATAAAACTTCTATCCTTCGTCTTATAATTCGCTAACGCAATCGATGTCTCGCCTTTCTAGAAAAACTCCGACTTTTATTTTTCGTTGTGTGCGCTGTGCCCGAGATAAGCCGGACAACCACAACGCAAACCTGGTAGAGTACTTAAAGAAAGCTTGGCTTTGGAGCCTGCGCATACAATGTCGGCTCATGTGTATATGTGAACACAGATTTCGTAATTCCGCAGCTTTATTGGGGTACACAAATTTTGGGCCATTGGGCATAGCCCATCATTTTTCCCTCGACAAGCATTATACATTACCGACGTCCTTGTGTCATCGCTGCGTCGTCCGCCTGATTTCTTATGGTGTAGTGCACAAATAAATACATTGATTGAGAATGATAAGGTATAAGTGAAAGGTAGGGAGGTTAATTGAGCTGAGCCCGGTTGTCTATCCAAGGATATAGTTGTAGTCTTTACGATGCATAAACATAAACATTGCATGAGATTAACGTAGCATGAGATACAAATCAACACAATTGTACGCATCACCAAGGCCTTCTGGGCTATCTGCATTGTTTTGGCGAGCTAAAGCGAATTGGCAGTTTGCCCAGTTCCATTTCGTAGGGACATCCAATCTGTCACCCCTTCAGGCAGCCATCCCGATGCATTATGTAAAATCGGTTTTTGCTTTGATGTGCATGAAAAGTGGTATGCACGAGATAGGCAAGCACGAAGCGTATTTATTTTATTGAAACGCACGGAAAAGCCTTCTTCGTTGTTGAGCGCAGCACAAAACGCGCTTCAATGAGTGCACCGAAGCGCACTAACGAAACGCGATACTGGGAGCGCTGGCAACGCGGCATCGCGTGGATACCATTGGTGAATACGTAGCCTGCGAACATAGAGTTTCCTACAAAAATTACTAGAGGGAACTCTGGCGCTGCAGTCGTTGTCCTACCATGGGAATGATGAGAAGTACATGGATTTGTCTGATCTTCAAGCTTGTGGATTTAGACGTTCTTGTGGCTTTGTATATTTCGCTATATAAATCTTATTGTCGCATATTTCAACGCAATCTATATTCTTCGAAGTGCTGAATACGCCGGGAACGTGTACCATTGCTATTAATTGCAACGATTGACCTTGTCCAGGTGGCCAAATCGAAACGCGCCAAGCGTCTCAAGGCACTGGCATGCCCGCGATAAATTCATAAGGGCGTTTCATTTGCTCGTCGATACATGCGTCCGTGGCTTGATGGTTTCAATATCTGGCTTCTGTGCTAGACTCCCTGTGTTTGAATCCTGCCATCGGGCAATTTTAATGGTGTTTATTTAATTACTTATTATGCAATACACTGTGGAAAATGACGAGTTTACAAAGTCACAAAGCCGTTTGTAGCCAAAAGGACGAAGTTTAGGCAAATCCATGTACTTCCCATAATTCCCATGCTGGGACAACCGCTCCCATTGCAGCTCCCGTAGACACTAGCGCCAGAGTTCCCTCTAGTAATTTTTGTAGGAAACTCTATGCCTGCGAAGTCTTCTGCGCGAACGCTGAGCGTGCTGAAGAGGCCACGCCGTGTACCTCGCGTCTGCTATGCGATGGTGCAGCCGAATGGCATCGCATCACTGGGCGTCGCAAGCAGCTCGCGAAGCTCGCGGAGGAGCTCGCGGGACGCAAGGTAGCTTAATCGAGATTGACAGCGTAAGACACCATAAAAACCGAGTGCTGAAGATTGTGTTATATGTGCGGTGGCATGCAGACCCCTGGCGAGAAGGAGAGTCCTTAGGTGCAGCAAGTTCCAGTCGCGGAACCAAAGTGTTCCGCGGCCGTAACTTGCGGCAGCTGGGGATTCTTCTTCTGAATGAAAATCAGCCAAAATCAGACCGTTTTTCCCACACCGCAGGGCACATCATTTAGAACACTTTATTTATTTTTATCACAGTTATTGGTCATAAATGTCTTTAAAAGGACCTCCCCCTCACCTCCTTCTCTCTTATGGGCTGAAATTTGAAAACGGAAACGTTCTAAAAATAATTCTGTCACGTAGCTTGGGCCCTCTTTTGTCAATGACGACACCAAACTAATATAATCAGATTGATGATTTCTCACTAGACAGTTAGTGTTACATCAATCGTTCTTGCTAACTTTGGCAAAGACGCATGCAGTGCGTTCTTAATATAAGAAAGAAAGAAAGAAAAAAAAATGGCTGTGGCTTAGGTAAGGTTAAGCCCAGGATGCGAAGCATACTAGCCTTTATTTTAGTTGTTGAACCACTGTTTAGCCTGGTGAACTGCTGTTGCTTGGCTATATTTGGTTCGGCTAGACGAAGAAACAACTCATGCATTACTGCTTCGCCTTCAAGAGTGGAACGCGACAGCGTTCCCGTCGACCCGCCAAGGGGTGTAAGACAATGGGCTACAGGGCAGCGACTACGCGCCCCGCATTGGACGCGGTGAGCGTCGAGCAAAGCAGTGTTCGGCGCGGCAACGAAATGTGCGCCTGAGCAAGAGACGCACGCCTTAGAAACAGCTCGTTTCTAAGGCAACACCGCATTCACTAGAGGCGCTTTTGTACCGCTTTGAAGCATCGTACTCGTGGCTCAGTGGTAGCGTCTCCGTCCCACACTCCGGAGACCCTGGTTCGATTCCCACCCAGCCCGTCTTGCAAGAGTTGAGCCAAAGCCACTTCTCCTCTGTCGTGACGTCACGGTGTCACGTGGTTTCATGGCGACACCGCCGCGCCTGAGGAGCTGGGTTGAGCTCTCGTAATATGCTTCGCATAAAAGAAAGAAAGAAAGCTATTTTATGAACGAGAACGCGGAAGAGTTCGCTTTCGATGTGCGCTGCAAGCGTTGGCAAGTCTTGGCAGTGACACGCCCATTCAGCCGTAGAGCCCACAAAAATAAACTCCCTCTTTAAAAAAAATTGTACACATTCAACCCACATGTCGGAACCTAGGTGAAGCGAAGCTTTAGTAAGCTGTTAATTAAGTGCTATTAAAACTAAACGCGATGTGCGCGATTGTATTGCAATCTATATATGCAAGGTGTCATATAATTCCCACTGATATAGGTCCTCCCTCCCCTTTCTTTATTTCTTTTCATACCTTAACCCATTAATTCCCCCTGCGTAGGTACCGCGGACTGTTGTCTGGTGCAACTACCTGCCTTTAGTCCCCTCCTCCTTTATGAATTTTTTTCTATGCTTGTGCGTCACACAGGTCACAACTTCAATCTCACGTAATGGGTATGTTTACAAACTCTACCGTTCAAAAGACAAGAAAATGCTTCCGTTTGAAGGAATTGACTGTCGTTCGCATAACATTGCGATCGAAGCTACTTTCCACATCACTTTGACGTCTCTCCTGCACACCGTGCCGCTCTGGCGTAAGCACGCGCTCTCGATCGTAAATCGCCACTTCAGGCGCGCACAGGCGCATTTACGAACTTACGCTGACAAGGCACTGGCACTACACGCATAGGGGACTTAGTGAAGCGTGTGCCTGCTGCAGCGCGGAATTGTGGCGCCATCTAGCATGCGCTCGACGAATGACCGCTGTTGCCTCCAAAATTGCGGTACCTTTGAGTCCTTTTTTGGCGTTTCTTCAAAGCGATCGCATTATATAGGCGGACCTCGCACATATTTAAGGTATCCGGCCGACGAATAATATGGGCCGATCCCAAAGGTAGTGCAGACTAACACAGCGTCTCAAAAGCTCTAGCTGTGACGAGAAAAGAATGCCAGAAACTGGCAAGCGACCGACGCCTCGGACATTTCAATGAGCGACTTCGGTATGAGAGAAGCTTGCGTACGATTATGACTTAATAAATGCTCGCAGAATTTCTGCAGAGAACGCTATGCAAGCGCAATCGTAATGACGCAAATGCTGTACGTGCAATCTCACTGAAATGTAACATAATTAAGCATATTTCTGATGTTGGCATGGCGTCAGTATCAACGCAACAAGTATGCAAAGTTCGTTTACACTGTGTTTCTTCTTTTGCAAGTTCACTCATTGCAAGCTCACTCACTGTAACTACCTCCTTACTCTGCCCCTACGTGTGCCTCTTTCGTGTCATCCACAAAAAAGAAAGAAAGCATGAGTTCTGTCTTTACCAAACTTACGAAACAATTGTTCGCTTTAAAGGCAAATAGAAGTGCACACCCTACTCATGAGATTGTAATTCAGACCTAACACAATTCCTTAAATTAAACTCTGGAATAAAGGGACACGGAAAATAGTTAAAACGGAATAACCGCTAGGTAATGCACGAACATTTTCGTCGGGCGCAATTTACGGCATCCGCGTCAGTTTTTTGGGAAACATTATTTACAGTGCGATAGCAACTTACGTTTGTCGTTCGCAGCATTGTGGAATCTGAACTACTCCTAAGCGAATGGGAAGGCCGAATGTCCTTTCAGATATATGTTCACCCTCGCCGCGTCGTCTGCTCAGCGGCTCCTGAATTCGCGGTATCCGACGTGCGTGCGCAACGGTTCCAATATTTCCCTTATCGCTGTAGCGCATCATGTAGCAAGCAAAAACGAAACTCCCTAACCCCATCATTAATCAGACAGTTATGCCCGGAACCGTATTCCACTGCGCAAGGATTTTGCCTTTATATGTCTGTGCGTTCAGCTATCAAAAACGACGAAGCCGAGTAGGTGCTGGCTGTGTAACGACTGAGTGTCTGGCATGAGCCTTGTACAACTCACACAAGCAACAGCCTTCCTGATGAGCAACTTTGTGTATGCCACACCAAGGTGCATGCTGTGGTCTGAGTGGAACCGCGAAGCTACTTGCTGTCGCTTTTTATGCTTTGCCCTTCTGGCGAAACAGCTCACATATTTTTTTATCCAAAAGCGTCAAACGACCAATTGAGCAAAAAAGTCTCGCATCTGTCGTTTGTAGCAGCGAAACGGCGCCTAAGCTCCCATTGTCCTTGGCCGCGACGCCATGGTACGAGCGCGCCTCGACGGAGCAAAGCGGGCGAAATGGACCACCTGAAACGCTAGCGCGCCGGGTGTTGCGTGAGGGGAGAGGGCATCGCCGCGACGCCACGTCACTCTCGCTCTCGGAAGTCTGTGTTATTCGCGCGTTCCGTGCGCACGCAAGCACTCGCCTGCATTGTGACTGCGCCTAGGTAAGGCCAAATCAAAACGCGCCAAGTGTCTCAACGCGCTCGCTTGCCCGTGAGGAGTTAATAACTCGAAGGACCGCTCAGCGGGGTTCAGTTGGACACTATAGGTTTCGCATTTGCAACTCACAAGTGCTTAGGTGTCTTCTGATTTTTTTCTTTGTGTGTGTGTGTGTGTGTGCGTGCGTGAGTGCGTGCGTGCGCGCGTGCTTGTGTGGGGGGGGCGTCTGTGCGTGCGTGCATGTGTAATTATGCACATCACACATGACGGGCTTCACACAAAATCGTACAAATTAATGCAAGCATGAAGTAGAACTTATTATCTAACATTAAAAATATATTTTCGCCACCTAGTTCCGAATACACTGCATGCGCCTTTGCCAAAGGTAGCAATAATAATTTCTTCGAGCAAGATATGTGGCTAGCTACTTGGCCTGTCAAAAGTCTTTATGAACGTTTTTTTTTTTTTCCTTCACTTCCATGATTTTCGCAGCGCCTGGAGGCCCACCTACCAAGGTCAGGGCACAACCACTGAGCTCGCAGTCACTGAAGGTTACTTGGAAGGTGAGTTCTTGACATACACCTAATTAGCGGAAGGCGGCTTGGCCGCTCGCTTTTGGCAAGCGTGGCAGCTCTTTATGAACACGAGTAGCATTTAAAGTGGAATAATCCTCATCCAATAAGGAAGGTACGCTAACTTGTAGCCTACCTTAGAGCTAACATTGACAAAATGTGCTGGAAATGAAGGAAAACGTGCAGAACGAAGCGACGGTTTGGTGAAACATCTACATTGCAGTAAATAAAAGGATAACAAAACATGATTTGCAATATGTTGTTCTGTACCATCTAATGTATCGTTTCATAAAGAACCTTCTAGCAAAACTGCTTTAAATATAAGAGGGCAAAAGCTGGTAGCTGATATTCTACTTCTCATTAAGAAGCCAGGGCTGAGGCACGCCACTTGGCACGGCACTTTTCGAGATGCGGCGGCAAACGAAACGGATTCTCTCGGACACTGCAGCATAGCTTCATCAAAGGGCAACAGCTCCATCACCAGGGTGGATCCAGAGCAGCTGCCTCAAGCTGGGGCATGTCATCAGAACATACACTGAACTTGAATTAGGAAGGAACAGCGCCGACTAAGACGATCACAAGTGGGGAGAACGACACACTTGTGATCGTCTTAGTTGGCGCTGTTCCTTCCTAATGGCGCTTGTCCTGTGTCGTTCTTCCCACTTGTGATCGTCGTAGTTGGCGCTGTTCCTTCCTAATTCAAGTATGCACCATCTAGCCCAAATGAATGTTGTCCTGAAATACATTGAACTGGCGGGGAAAATGGCAGGAGTAGGCCTGGGGGGGGGGGGGGGGGGGTTGTTGAGGAGGCGTGTTTATGTTGTGAGCGCTCACGTGTCTTGGAAAAAAACATTTCTGGGTCTGCCAGTGTCCATGACGCGCCTTGTCGGCATGACGCAGCCGCCGAGCAAGGAGCTGCACTTCGGCGCCATCAAGGGCTACTACGTGGGCTACCGCGTGGCGGCCTCGTCGGACCCGTACATCTACAAGACGCTCGACCTGGGCGCCGACGGTCGCGAGGAGTGCGTGCTGGCGTCGCTGTCGCGCTTCACGCAGTACAGTGTCATCGTGCAGGCGTACAACAACAAGGGCGCCGGACCCCCGTCCGACGAGGTGGTCGTGCAGACGCTCGACAGCGGTGAGTCTCCCTGAACCGCCTTCGTCCTTGCAGAGACCTCGGAAAGGTTGCTTTGTGCGGTGAGACGGCTTTGTTTCAGAAAAAAAAATCCCTACACAATGGGCCGCAATGTTCCGCAATTAACACCTGCCGCGACTATGGAGGGCTTATTTACGCAGCATCCAACGTCAGCAATTAGGGCGACTGCGCCAGGGGGCAGCCATCCCGTCGAGGTGCTCAGTGAAGCAGCATTCATGTGGTTGCTTCTTTCCTTTCTTTAAAGGGGGAAACATTGATTGATTGATTGATTGATTGATTGATTGATTGATTGATTGATTGATTGATTGATTGATTGATTGATTGATTGATTGATTGATTGATTGATTGATTGATTGATTGATTGATTGACATTGCAGGTCATGTTCAACTGGGCGCTACTGCCTTGTTTAAGTCAGAGGCTCGCGCAGAGAGGGCGCTACACTCCTACAAATATTAAAGTCACCGTATATATGTGAACAAAGCGGTGTGAAACAGTACCCATCAGTTCGAAAATAACCTCTAAAATTGGCCAAAATTTATTTTACTTTCATGCTGAAATGCAGCGTAACTTCTTTTTTTCATTATCGGTTGTTGGCTGCAGTTTACCAATGCTCGACCGGAAAGCCCAGTGGCAGCACCAATTGCCTCACGCTTATTCGTCTTTTTTTTTCTTAGAAAGCACTTTTCTCAGTAAGAATAACTCTTTGCGAACCTTAGAGCACTACCACTTCCGAAAAGGCATCCGAAAAGTTCGTCAGTGCCAGCGAACACAGCACCGTCAAATGGCTCTGTGATTACTGTGGCCGCGAGTTCTTTAGCGTGGGAACCAATTTCTGCGGAAGATACGCGCGACATTACTTGTTTTGCGATCGAAGCTCGCGTCTCTGTATGCACTCAAAATACGATAATGCGTCCGACAGACACTCACGGTTTGAACGCTGAAACTTTCCCTGATACGCTTTCTCTGCATTTTCTTTCACTTACCATACGTGTAAGTTTATTTATGTCCTTATGTTCTCCTCTCATCACTCTGAGACACTATTTCAAACCGACTCACCTCGATTCCTCAACAGATCCACCGTCACCGCCTTATCTCCAAGTGGAAGGGACGTCCTTCACCTCTGTTTCCCTCAAGTGGGAACGCGCGCCCGGCGACCCAAACCCCGTGACAGGTACGGTCCTCTGCAAAGCCCATCACAGCGGCCGTCAAAATTGACCTAGACGTAGAGAGTGTGCCTACACCAATGCCGGTATGACGTTATAAATTATAAAGACAAAATTTTACAACATGCATTCAAGAGTTCACCAGCAATCGTCTTGCGAGTGGCGAACACCTCTAGCTTGTTTATATATGGAGTTATGTGAACTGATTTAGTCATCTCTATGTTGGCCGCAAGTTTTATCCGTCATCAAATCTATCTTTACGACTATATGCACTTTTAAAATTCACTTATCTTCCTTCCTTCCTTTCTTTCTTTTTTTGCTCATTCAGTCAATATTTCTTTATCGCGCTGCCTGCCTTTCTCAAAAAAACAAAACGAAAGCAAAGAAAAGCTTTTGTTTCCAGGATCGCACTAGGAGAACCCTTATGCAGCTATAATTTTACAGCGAAGCTGCATATACCTAGGCGAAACACTCGTGGTCCGACTACAGAAACCCTACTGTGGGGTTAAGAGCCATTCCATTAGTTTTACGTGACGGACAGACAAATTTATCGTTGGGCAGGCATAGAAATGCTTCCACATTTAAAACATATACATTCATCTACGTATTATTGCATTGAAGGGACACAGAGGGGGACGGGGTTAAGATAATTTCATGATGACATAGTTCTCTCGCAGCAAAAGTGTGGCGCGCCATTGGCTAGGCCGATAGTGACGTCGTTTCTCTCTCGCAGAGGAGCGTGCGCGCAGCAGTCTCTCTCCGACTTCGCTATAGGTTCAAAAAATGTGTCCCTGTCTAATTAAATAAAATGTGCGGCTTCGTTGTATCACTTGGTAACTATACAGTGCATAACCGAGTCATAAACACTATGATTAACGCATTACGAAACACAAAAGCTTAACATAATTCAAAAAGACTTTGATGAACCGGCTGGATTAACACAATGAGCCACTCATTGCACCCTTCCATGATGGTGATTATGCGAAGCCTAATGGGCGGAATTTCAAATAAATGATGTGATAAACCGAAGCCAAATGTGTGCGCAGCCTCATTAAGGAACCCTAAGAGGTTACCAATAATTGACAAAGAGTTTTATAAACCGTTCAAATTAACCCAGTGATGAACACCGGGGCAGCACATTTCAGCTTCGCTGGTTTACCATCTGTACGGGGTGCATGGGCTCTAATTTTTTTTTTTATATTCGGCCATTCACGAAGTGAAACAAAGACCAATATCTTTCCCGAAAAAAATGAAAAAAAAATAAAAAAGTAACATTGAACGATCAGATTTATGCACCTCTAGGATTTCATGATCGAAAGGAAGGAAATCCGAGGGCCTCGGTTTTTCGTTAGTCGCAAGCGCATGAAGCCAACGAAAAATAATTTCAAGCAAATTGTAAGAGAAATTAACTCGTATGACATAAATTACGGACCGCACCTCGCTCACAATTATCTCGGACATCGCTTCGATAAAACCAGAGAACGAAGAGAGACGACACTGGCGTTTCTCCTCAGCCGTTTCCTTAATTCTCGCTGCCATGCGCGCCTTAAGAGTGTTGATTTCCCGGCGACAATTCCAACTTCGGACTCTCGTGGTACCCAGTGTTGGTAGTTTGCTTGTCGCTTCATTTCACCGTGGCTTCAGAGACAGCAACACTGGTGCGATGCCCGATCTCGGAGCCCATAGGTACATTGCGTTGCTTGCCGGCGCGCTGCAGGTTACTACGTGCGCCAGAAGGAAGCCGTCACCGGCGGCGGCGAGTGGCACGAGACGCACGTGCCGGGCGACCAGAACGCCCTGACGGTCGACAAGCTCAAGTGCGGCTCGACCTACCAGTTCGCCGTGCGCGGATACAACGCGGCCGGCACCGGCGAGAACAGCGACATCGTCACGGTCAAGACCAGCGGTGCCGGTGAGCAGGTCAAGTCGTAAATGATCGCACATTTAAGAGATTCCCGCACTTTCGCCTAAACGTACAACAAAGTGCACATCTTAGAGCAGCGAATAGGCTCTTCGTCTCGTACTTCATTTCGCATGGTGCCTTGGCTTTCTCCCAATCTTTTAATATCTAAAGGGTTGTCACAAAGATCGCGGGAACGACTGCGAGGTGCGGCTTGGTGGTTTTCCTGCTCGACCGACTTGCACGTGATAACGCGGTGACATGTGTGCAGCAAACACGGCGCGACTCATAAAATGGGCCTCCGAGACCTCCCCGAGTGGAGCAATGCAATGTTTACGGAGATACTAGAGGCGATGTCGTAGCTACGTATAACAATTCATCAAGCGCTTCACAAACTTCGGGATTTGCATCGTGGTAAAATGTTCGTCCGCCATGCGTGCAGCTCACTGAGGGAGCACTACCGCGTCATGTTCCTTTTCCGTAAAATGCATTATTATTATTTGCACACTTTCAAGATTTACATCACCGGTTCCGTATTCGGCATGGCAAAGAGGACTCGTACGTATAGCTAGGAGCCAGCTCCACTTTCCCTAT
Source organism: Dermacentor albipictus (assembly GCF_038994185.2). Lineage (NCBI taxonomy): Eukaryota > Metazoa > Arthropoda > Arachnida > Ixodida > Ixodidae > Dermacentor > Dermacentor albipictus. Next base: position 29,733,389 of record NC_091823.1, on the reverse strand, counting down.
TCAAATACATTTAAAACGCAGAAACACCTTTATGAGACAACCACTCGACCGATTTGAATTACTTTTGTTGAAATTAAAAGATAATTTACATTCTAGGTGTTCTAGGAATCATAATTTTTATTTCGCATATGAATAACTTGAATGAACTTTTTTTTACTTTGGAAATTTTCAAACTTTTATTTAAAAATTAAAATTTCTCTTAGAGTTAACATAGTTTAGCTTCTTACTTTTGAAAGCGAAAAAAAAAACTCATCAGAATTAGCAGTGTGTGGTCGTCGAGAAACACAGGTTTCCGTTTTCTCCGTTTTCATGACGACTGACCCTGCAAGTATAAGGGGATGCCAATCTGTGCGTTGCTAGATACGGCCCGCCGAGCGTCGATCGGCTGCCGCTGCTTGGTGGTTGTGCCTGGCGGTCCCTTTGGACAAAGGTTGCTTCGCCGGCAAGCGTGCAGCTACGGAATGCCATCCATGCTTCATCGTCTTCTCGGCGCCAAATAGCTGGTGACGAAAATAGAGTCACCTCAAGATAATTGACAGGTGATTATGCGTCGCGTCAGAACCAGAACCAGTACCACAACATCAAAACCGCCTTTATGTTTATGGCATTGCAGCAAAAGAGAGAGAGAGAGAGAGAATAATTGTGAAACCGAGCTACATACATTATAAGAAGGAAATACGGTTCATTAATTGTTATTCAGCAGACAGATGCTACACACGGGGCATTTGGCCGTCCCAACTGGGTCAAGTCGGGACTCGGGCCTTTTGCTCAAAAGTCGGGACTGTCCCGCTAAATTCTGGATGGTTGGCAACGCTATTACTGTAGAGTCCTCAGTGCGACGATCCTCTGATGGCCATCGTGCGAGTAAACTACACCACTGCCGCCGTTGTTATGACACATGTGCGCTGTTTTATTCTTAGCTGCTGACCTCCGCCATCACGTTCTTCCTCTACGCCGCTCCCACTTCAAGGCATGCTAGCACGCACCTCGATATGATTTCCGCTCAGTGCAATTACTGCTGATTGTAAAAAAACATTTCGGAGACATGCAACGGAAGGTATACCGTTATGGATTCAGCTTGGCACGCGCATAGTTTCATACCGATACTTTTCTTCCTTTGTTTGGAGCAGTCGTTTAGAAATGGCATTGCTCAAGATTACCTAGCTTTACTATCGGCAAGCTTGAGCAAATGTTTAAGCTCATTCCAAATAACGTGCGTATTCAAGAAAATGCTTTCAGTTTATCCGTATTGCTTCAATATACCGCACACGTCGCGCACGCAACCTATGGCGCCGCGTCGCTCTTGATTTGTTCGGGACAGCACGCGGGATTTCTTCATGCGAGAAATTGGCGACAGCAAGGTCTGGCGTTGCGCGTGAACTTCCCGGATGGTGTTCTAACTGTACGAGGGTCCGACTAACGCAGGTGTGATATACGCGGGTGCGCCAACATCTTTCGCACCCTTAGAGGTTTTAACACGCTGAGTAGGGGCCTGTAAAGAAATCGCACAGGCGCCATGCGCTATAGATACGCTTCAAACTAAATTCTAGTGTTTTACGTGCCAAAACCACGATCTGATTATGAGGCACGGCGTAGTAGGGGACTCCGAACGTTTCGGCCACCTGGGGTTCTTTAACGTGCACGTAAATATATATGTACACAGGCGTTCTCGCATTTAACCCTCATCGATATGCGGCCGCCGTGGCCGGGATTCGATCCCGCGACCTCGTGCTTAGCAGCCCAACATCATAGCCACTAAGCGACCACGGCGGGTTATATATACGCTGCCCGTGAAGAGCCGTGCCAGTAAAAGTAAATCATTTTCAGGTTTGAGCACTGATATTGTTTTTCACTTCTATTAATTAATAGTCTGAGAAGATTGAAGATAAAAGCCCTGCGCTGTGAGTGTTATGTTTCGTGACATTTGTTTGTGGGCTGCCATTCTCGAAATTCTGACGAAAATTTAGTAAGATCCGCTATCAGCAAGTTCTGTGATTGAATAGTGTGGCAATACAATCCGCACATACGACGTGGATAGGCGTAAACCATGCATATAGCTAAATATATACAGAGCCCCACGGCGACGCTGACGACGACGGCAAAAATTCGCTCGGGGTGCCCATATACAGTTTCTATCGCAATGAAACGGTTTGACGGCGTAGACAGCCGAGCCACCTTATTTTCGTTTTCCGAAATGGCGCGGCAGGCTGCGTTATACGCGGGCTGTCATGACACGCACCGCAGCGTTCTGCAAATCAGTGGCATGTATACAGAGCTCGCGGCGGCGTCGACGCAGTACCAAAGCTGTCTCGTCTGCGAAGTTTCAGTTCCGTACAAAAATTCGTCTTTTCATTTGCAAATCGTTCGATCGTTAAGGGCCGATTTACGCTCGAGCCGCCCATCGCCGCAAGCCGCACCGCACACGTGCGGTCGCGCGAAATATTGCACGTATCAAACACTTGTGCACGAATTTCGGTTTACAATGTGTAAGTTATACACTGTGCACACAGTGTAAATGGTAATTTGTGCACAAGTGCTGGATACGTGCAATCTTTCGCGCGACCGCAAGCATGCGGTGCGGCTTGCGGCGATGGGTGGCTCGAGCGTAAATCGGCCCTAAGCAAGCCGTGGGAAGTACGCGCATGACGGGCTGACGTCGCGGACGATGTGCAGACGTTAACGAAGCGTCGTTTCCGGTTGTCTCCCCCACTCGCGCAGCTCCGGTGGCCCCGGATCGCCAGTCGCTGGTGCAGTCAAACGTCAGCTCGGCCGTGGTTCTGCTGGGCGCGTGGCACAGCGGCGGCTGCCCCATCCACCAGTTCACGGTCAAGTACAGGCGCCGACAGGACGCCGACTGGACCACGCTGCAGGCCACGAGGCCTCGAGACGCGCGCCTCGAGATCCCGGGCCTGGCGCCGTCCACCTGGTACACGCTCCAGATGACGGCGCACAACAGCGCGGGCGTCACCGAGGCGGAGTACGCGTTCACCACGCTCTCCAAACACGGAGGTATATACGCTGCCACGACCCGGCTCAACGTCGTCCCGGGTGTTTCTGTCGTCATCGCGTGGTCGTACGTTTAGCATACCGGGGGGTGCTTTTGCAAAAGTTTGTTCTTTCTGTAGGGCAGGGCTCAAGAAAATAGCCGCCTTTTCTCCCGAATGGCGAAGCATTAATACACATAGCGACAGCAAAGTATGGGACAATTACACGAAGTATAAGATCCGTATAGTTTTATAGGCCCTATACGTTGCAGTAAACGTTCACTTGCCAAACAAACGAACGTGGTGTTACTCACGAACGGATAAGCATGAACAGATCTCGCTCGCTGACCGCGAGCTCTCGCTGTCACAACGATGGCGTCATTTTAGGAGCAGCGGGGAGCGCTCATGCATGTCCCAAAGTGGCCGTGTCGTGCTGCCGCTCGCTTCGCCGTTTGCACTCCGGCCGCGTCTTTAAAACTCGGATTACGCAAACGCTAGGCGCGCGAGAAGACAACGTGCGTGAAGTCATCAGTCATTTCGGCTCGCGCTTGCATGATCGTATTTCACCTCGCTACCTGCCGCAGACGACCTCAATACGCCGTGGCTCAAGCTACGTTGCTAATGCCGCATGTGCGTCCAGGCACGCGGGCAGGGATGCGCAGTCGCGGCGCGCATTCATAATCTAGAGCGCTCTCGATCACGTGACCTCCGGTCACGGATCACGAGACGACGCGCATAAAGCTGCCGTCCTTCTCGGCTCGCAGTCGCATGCTTGCCCTCTCGCCCGCAGCATAGGGAGCGTAGGCCGCTCTCTCTCTTCGCAATTATACATTCAATACAGCAGGGTGACGGCAACTGTGAAAAACTTGGAGGACGCTTAAGCTTCGCCTTTAAGAGTGGAACGCCGATAGCATTCACAGATCCCTGACTGCTTCTCACGCTTCGCGGCAATTGCAGCTTATATAACCGTAATGTCTACCGGGAAACGCTGGTGGCCACAGAGCTTCACGCTACTAGCGCCCGTAAACATTAGCGCCACATTTCCCTCTATATTTTTTATTTAAAAAATGGCTGTGGCTTGGCTAAGGTTAAGCCCAGGATGCGAAGCATACTAGCCTTTATTTTAGTTGTTGAACCACTGTTTAGCCTTGTGAACTGCTGTTGCTTGGCTATATTTGGTTCGGCTAGACGAAGAAACAACTCATGCATTACTCTGCTTCGCCTTCAAGAGTGAAACGCGATAGCGTTCCTGTTGACCCGCCAAGGGGTGTAAGACAATGGGCAACGGCGCAGTGACTACGCGCCCCGCATTGGACGCGGTGAGCGTCGAGCAACGCAGCGTTCGGCGCGGCAACGAAATGTGCGCCTGAGCAAGCGACCGCATTCACTAGAGGCGCTTTTGTACCGCTTTGAAGCAGCATCCTACTCGTGGCTCAGGAAGTAAATGCCCGGCCTGTTAGAGAATACTTCATTGAAAGCATTTGTCATATTAAGGAAATGTATAATTTGCAAAAAGAAAAACCAACATGGCTCAGTGTGATGACTGAGCTAGCGAATTTTAAGCGATTTTAGCCCTCTGACTGCCAACCAATGGCAGAGATGTTGTCGTGACCGTTGTCTTTTGTTAAAGTGTCTTGTTTTGTAGCCTTGTTGCCATGTCGGTAATAAAGACAAAAAAAAATACTCGTGGCTCAGTGGTAGCGTCTCCGTCTCACACTCCGGAGACCCTGGTTCGATTCCCACCCAGCCCATCTTGCAAGAGTTGAGCCAACGCCACCTAGAAACAAGCGCAGCGACGGCGCGAGTTGGAGCCCTGTTTCTCCTCTGTCGTGACGTCACGGTGTCACGTGGTATGGCATGGGGTCAAAGGTCGTTGAAGGCGACACCGCCGCGCCTGAGAAGCTGGGTTGAGCTCTCGTAATATGCTTCGCATAAAACTCTATGCTTGCGGCCAACTTGAAGGCGAGCTTTCTTCTAGAAACGCGGACTCCTGCGTGGGGCCGATTCCGAAGGTAGTGCACAGCCGTGGAAAAAAAAACTGCATTTTCAGGTTTCTGTTATTATTGTTTCGCACTTTGGATATTTTAGCCTGAGAAGACTTCACATAAAAGGCGTGCGCTGTCGGTGTTTAGTTTCATGACATTTGTTTGTGGGTTGTCATACTCAAAATTCCGAGGAATAACTTTGTCGAGAATATAAAACAAGGTATGAGCAACTTTAGTGATAGAATGGTGTGGCAATATAACCCGCTTATACATGTGATATAGAAAGGCGTGACATATACATATATCGAAATATATACGGAAATTTTCGCTCACGCACAACTCCACCGGCGCTGGCACGGGATTTTCTGCGAAACGGAGCCCAAAACGCCGTCGCCTTAAAATGCGCTGGAGTATATGTATAATTGCTATCGCAATAAAACTAGGTGTTAACTTCAGAATGAAGACAAGCCGTGTCCCCGTCTGGAGTTTTCCGTCTGTTGCTCAGGCCCGCTTCTCGTGGACTCTTCTGCAGACATGCCACTGCTAATTAACGCTGTCTGGTTTTAGTTCTGCCAATTCCTCACAACATTAAGCGTCTAATACCAGGCGTTTCTTTTTACGCGGAATATTTAGAGAAAAAGTCATAGCTAGGCCCCTGCCGTTCTTGCAGATAGGCGCTACGTGGCAGGTGGGCATTAGCGGCAAGAAAACTTTCACCGGTAATTTAGTTTATTATCGCAAGTGTAGTAATCATCTGCTGAATTATTTACTTTAGTGCACATATGTCGCTATTGCGGTATCGAAGCCGAGGGGTAGTGAAGCTATGTTTGCTTAGCAGAAATTTCAATACTATAGGACCCTTTTCGAGGTATACAGCCTTAAAATTTTCTTTAAAATGCATCGGCGTTCAAGTTGATACTTTCCAAACTTCTACGGGCAGGTTTTTGCGAACATTTTAATTAGAACGCTGATGTATTTTACAGAACATTGTAAGGTCCCATATCTCGAAAGTGGCGCTAGTCTTAGGAGTCAATTACACCATATGTGCCCCAACGTTAATCACGAAAAAAGTAGTTTGGTACATTTTAGGTATTAGCAAGATTATCGCTGATATTTCTTTTCACAATGTCCAACTATAGTTATGCAACTTATCTACGATAATGACAAGTGCCTACGTATGACAGTTTCTTTTAAAAGAAAGTGTTTCGCATGAAAATAAACACCTGGTATACAACATCCCAGCCATCGAATCACTCTTCCTCGGCGTCGTCGTGTGCTTTATCTTGTGATCTACAAACATTTCCTAAATACTATCTGTAACAGTTTTAGACAGTTATGGAGGTGCGTTCAAGGCCTCAGCTTGAAGCTTTTGGTGACAGTTGTAGGTGTATTTCTTGTAAACGAGGTCGGAAAGAGATAGAATGACGACTGAGATGAAACAGTTGCCGACACATGATGCGTGATGTCTTTTGCTCCTGCATATGAAACAACAACAACAACAAAAAGTACCGTGGCAAACTGAGCGCCTCCAGAACGCACGAGTGCCGATCCCTGTCGGTTGCTCGCTTGCTTACGATACAAGAACGCACGCGCATGCTGTACTGGGCTTAGAACGTTTCGTATTCTTCGGCAGGCCAAATTCACAAAGCTCTTCGTGCGTAAGATTGCCATTCCCTTCGTTAGGTTAGCTGTTTGCCACTGACCGGCCGCATGCATTCGCTGATGAAAATGTTCAACATAATGAATGTCTGGCGCTTGCGCTTATACGAACAGTTCTAGCGCGAGAACGTTTCTGGGAACACGTAACACGGGTCCAGGTTTCCTGCGTCGAGCGACTTTCACTTCGGTAGGAAGCCAAGGTATCGCTTCACCAGCCAACAGTGTAAGGCTGACGCACACGACGGTCGAACACGCCAATTATATATATAGGGTCGCAGACGGCGCATCACGCATGGCTTGACGTCACTGTTTCACGCATGCATGGCTCGGCGCAAGCAGAAGGGCAGGCCTCATTGTTGTATTGCCGATGTGTTTTGGAGACCATAATTAAGCGCTACTGATGAATGGGTTTCGTCGCTGAACCTCGTTCCTTCGAAAAGCCCCTTCATTCGTGCGTATTCGGACGCACTCCAAAAGCACTGGCGACCTACGTCGAATCAGTCATGTGAAGCTCGCCGCCGCGCTGGCCAACCGTGGCAGCATAAAGCTAACCTCAATGAAACGGCCCACGACCGTGCGCGAGAACTTGCCCGCCGCGACGGTCCCACGGCCTGCGAGGGGCTGGACATTCAGTTTAATGACCCGCTGCTCACTTACCAAGAGATCACCTCCCACTATCGGAAAGGCAGAACCAAATTCCCGCTCCCACACGCCAAACTCGAACGCGCGCAGGCGGCCGCGTTTCGAATGCTACAAACGGACTCGTATCCGTCACGAGGCCTTCTAAGTCACTATAACTCAGAAATCCCGGCAAATTGCCCAGACTGCCCAGAACTTTATTGCTCACTCTCGCACATGCTATGGCAATGTACCGCGTTACCAAAGGGCCCTCTCTCCAGTGAGCCCGAATGGGAAGAAGCCCTCAAAAGCCCGGACCTCAAACTCCAACTCAAGGCCGTCCAGAGGGCCCAAGAACTGGCGGAGCGTCACCACGTTCCCGTCCCGACTTGGGTGTCGCCTACGGTTTCTGCCGGAGGAGTTCCCCGCGTGCGATCTCCAACGGATTGAAACTCCTCAGGACTTCAATAAAGTTCTTGACTGACTGACTGGCAGCATGCGAATCATCAGCGAATCAGCATGCGGTCCTGCGCGGAAAATTTAGACCGTGCAGCTTCACCGTCTCTATATTTCACGTTGCGTAATGCCCATGCTGTAATCAAAGTTGAAAAGCGCATTCTATATGCTTTAGCCCCTTTGAATCACACGGAACGCTATTCAACTTTGATCGCAGCGCCTGCATAATGCAACGAAGAGACATGGGACGATTTTTCAGCGAGAACACATGGTAAATACCTTTATGGTGTTGCCGCACTTAAGTGCCAACTCATCGCTCACCTTGCAAATTTCTGATACTTAAGGTACAGCTGACGTGGTTTACCCGTTTATATGTAAATTTAGTCATCTTGTCCGCCATTTTGGAGCACCACTAGCGAAAGGCCGTGCCTTCTGTTGCCCGCAACGTCGTGGCAACGTCGCTCTAGTAAAGTGTCCGCGTCTTTACGTGCCGTCTATACACTCACAGGTGACGCAGACGATTAGGACTATGAAGCGCAAACACTGTTTTAACTCGCTCACTGACCTCGCAGCGGCAGACCAGGTGACGCCCCGGACCGAGGTGCACCGCGAGACGTCGTCGGTGGTGTCTGACGCGACCGTGGTGGTTTCGGTGGTGGTTTCGTTGGTCATCGTGCTGGTCCTCCTGGTCGTCGTGTGCATGGTCATCCGCAGGAAGCATTCCTCCGGCAGTTCCCAGAGTGGTACGTACGCCAACGGTAAGCTTCACGAACGCAGCGCGCGCGCGCAGATGCATAATAAACGCAGTACGCGCATTTGTTAATTGAGTATTGCCGAAATACGATATATCTGAGTTCGCCAGACCCTGAACAAATTTATGAAAATTTTAGCGCTACAATTTGGAAAGGACGAGAGCTAATATGGCCACGTTAAACAAGGTCAGGAATTTGCTATAGTTATAACGTACAGCGCTGCAATCTGCTCGTTTGACGGCATTGTGTACGTGCGATGTGTCGGTGTTCTTTCACCTAGCGATGGAAGCAAGCCAGTCAAGTGCATGCTTCCGTCTCGAGCTATTGCTGGGGAACCGATGCAGCAGCCAGGCTGGCTCTTTGCACCTCATACCACGAGCGTCTTTGGGACACCATCGGCTTTCTTCTTTGCTAACTCATCGAGAGTAGCTAACTTGAAGCAATGAATATAACAAAATAAAATAAACACTTTTGCAAACCGAGCCTGCTTTTCATATTCCAAGGTGTCGTAAGTGTGGAATATGTGGAATTTCGAGTTGCACCGATCTTCTCCCTAGTTCTATTTACAATTAGATACATCGATATTGGACACCACTAATCTTTCGATTTCATAAGTCGAATGGTTTCGCCTTGCACTGCTTCTGAAATATCGTAAGACAAGAACATTAGAAGGAAACTGTTCCATTTTGAAGGCTGTGTCATGTATGGCCACCACTACGCCAATGGAATACGTATTAAAGCCAATTTT